>NC_069502.1:940696925-940816925 GCF_027579735.1 Bombina bombina | reverse complement strand
GTTTCTTCAGCAAAGTATAACAAGAGAAAAAATGTGATAATGGAAGTAAATTGGGAAGTTGTTTAAAATTGTATGTTCTATCCAAATCATTAAATACATTTTTTGGGTTTCCTGTACCTTTAACCCCTTAACGCCGTACCCTGTATGACGCTGGTCATTATGCTCTTAAGGACCAGCAGTCCTGGGCTTCTCTCTGCTGCGATCTCGCTCAAAATAGCGAGATTGCGCTATTTCTACATGCCCCACGAATGGGGCACTGTAGAAAAAGATTTGCAGTTACAGATGCAGAGAAGGCCACTCTGTGGCCCTCCCTGCATCGGACAGCGGTAGGGGCTATTGGTGGGTGGGAGGGCAGGAGAAGGGGGGCGGGAGTGAGTGGAACCGCTCAGCCACGCTCAGTGATGTGCAGTCACTAGAGGCAGGTGAGGCAGTGCTTCACCTCTCATATGGGCAAAAATATATATTTTTTTATTGGCTTTAAAAAAAATTGTAATTTTTTTTCCCCAGCATTTTATTTTCTCACAGCTATATGTTGTGCAATGAAAAGGCACAAGCAGGTCTGCCCACCATTACACAACATGCTGCGCCACCTACTGGATGCAAGTGGTTAAGATCATTGCATGGCCCATTAACTGCTTATTTGAGGCAGTCCTATTTGGGCTGAACCAATCCAGTGAGAGGCATTAGTAAGTGGAACTTAGGAATGGGGCTGGATGTTAAATCATATAAAACAAAACAAAAACGGAAAAAAACAACTTTCATATATTTTGTTGCTGTCCTGTGAAGCTGACAGTTTTGCTAAAGTGAAAAAGAGAGTTCTGTTCTTCCCCTCTAAGTGCAGTGGAATGTGCCACTGTCACTTCCTGAATCCTTACAGAGCAGGAAGAGAGAGGCACAGAGAGCACTGCAGTGTTTCAGCCACATCTTATTGAAGTAAGATTTTACTGAAAGGGATTCTGTTAGTGAAAATGATAATTTAATGAATGTGGTTTAGTGTTTTTTTACTCTTTTACAGCAGGGTCGTTTTTGTATTTTGTTTACTCAAACTTTACACCCACTAACTTAGCAGCTTGCCTCTGTACTTCACACTAAATTATAGACTAATTTTCTGAACTCTCTGTAGCTCTGCTGTTTTATTACTTTAAAATGCAGGGCCCCTTGTGTTTCTGTGTGTGTGTGTCTCTCTCTCTCTCTCTCTATCTATCCATCTCTTTCCTTATGTGTTGTTCTCCCCCGTGGTCTCTTTCTCTCTCTGTCTCTCTTCCTCCCCCTCTGACTCTCATCCCTTATGTAATGAAAGGATCTATAAGCATAATTTGCAGCATTAAAGTAAAAAGTATGTTTTAAACATATTTTAATGGGCATGGATTTCTAGATCTCATAATCAGAGCAAGCCTTGTGTTATCTGGCAAGAGTTTCTGTTACAATCCTTTTAGACTAAAATCAGATGTTTACTAAGTTGACCAGTTTTCCAAGACACCATTTAAAGGGACATGAAACCCATATGAAACCCATATGCAAATTTAAATAACTTTCCAATTTACATCTAATATCTAATTTTCTTCATTCTGTTGATGTCCTTTGTTGATAATCATATCTAAATATGCTCAGTAGCTGCTGATTGGTGGCTGCACATAGATACCTCATGTGATTGGCTCACCCATGTGCATTGCTATTTCTTCAACAAAGGATATCTAAAGAATGAAGGCGTATCCTGCCACTGCCTCACCAGCCTCTGACGTCACTGCACGTCACTGGCCACGCTACAGGGACTAAAAAAAACACCAAAAACTGTGTCATTGAGGGGGAAGGAGGGAGGAGGGGCAATGAGGGGGATCCCATGTGGAATCCGTTAACAGAAAGGGATCTGGGAGGGGGTAGTGTATTGAGGGGGGCAGCTACACTAAAAAAACTTTTTTTATTTTTTAAATAGCCAATTTTGCAGCAAACTGGCTACAGGCAGACAAGGTATTGCCGTGATGCCTCGATATTGAGGCATCACTGCAATACTTTTTTTGGCACACCGATGCAGAGAAGGCCACTCTGTGGCCCTCTCTGCATTGGCCAGCGATGGTGCCGATCGTTGGTGGGTGGGAGCAGCTGCAGGGAGGTGGGTGGGCGACTTATCGCTGGACTAGTTCCGGCAAGGTGGGCGGGAGTGCATGCGCAGCTGACCAATCAATGCTGGATCTATGGGAGAGGGGAAATAATGTTTGGAAAGGGGATCTGGGAGGGGGTACGAATTGAGGGGGGCAGCTACACTACAGAAAAATGGGGTAAAATAAAAAAAAATATATATATATAAAAAAAGCACATTTGTACCTAAAATGGCCACAAATAGGAAGAGGGGGGAGGTTAAGAGAGCTGTTTGGGGGGGGATCGTGGAGGTTAGGGGGGAACCTACACTGCAGAAACTATTTATTTATGTTTTAAAAAATGCTTTAAAAAAAAGGCTTTATTTTAGTACTGGCAGACTTTCTACCAGTCCTTAAGATGGCAGTGACAATTGCGGGATGTGGGAGGGAATAGAGCTGTTTGTGAGGGGTTAGGGAGGGATCAGGGTGTGGGATGTGTCAGGTGGGAGACTAAACTCTACACTTAAGCTAAAATTAACCCTTAAAGCTCCCTACAAGCTACCTAATTAACCCCTTCACTGCTGGGCATAATACAAGTGTGGTGCGCAGAGACATTTAGCTGCCTTCTAATTATCAAAAAGCAACGCCAAAGCCATATATGTCTGCTATTTCTGAACAAAGGGGATCCCAGAGAAGCATTTACAACCATTTGTGCCATAATTGCACAAGCTAATTGTAAATAATTTCAGTGAGAAACTTAAAGTTAGTGAAAAAGTTAACAATTTTTTTTTATCATATCTGGCGGTGAAATGCTGGCATGAAATATACTAAAATGGGCCTAGATCAATACTTTGGGTTTTCTACTACACTAGACTAAAGTTAAAATTAACCCGACAAGCTACCTAATTAACCCCTTCACTGCTGGGCATAATAAAAGTGTGGTGCGCAGCGGCATTTAGAGGCCTTCTAATTACCAAAAAGCAACGCCAAAGCCATATATGGCTGCTATTTCTGAAGAAAGGGGATCCCAGAGAAGCATTTACAACCATTTGTGCCATAATTGCACAAGCTGTTTGTAAATAATTTCAGTGAGAAACCTAAAGTTTGTGAAAAAGTTAGCGATTGTTTTTATTTGGTCGCATTTGACGGTGAAATGGGGGCATGAAATATACCAAAATGGGCCTAGATCAATACTTTGGGTTGTCTACTAAAAAAAATATATACATGTAAAGGGATATTCAGGGATTCCTGACAGATATCAGTGTTACAATGTAACTATCGCTAATTTTGAAAAAATGGTTTGGAAATAGCAAAGTGCTACTTGTACTTATTGCCTTATAACTTGCAAAAAAAGCAAAGAACATGTAAACATTGGGTATTTCTAAACTCAGGGCAAAATGTAGAAACTATTTAGCATGGGTGTTTTTTGTTGGTTGTAGATGTGTAACACATTTTGGGGTCAAAGTTAGAAAAAGTATGTTTTTTTCAATTTTTTCATCGTATTTGATCAATTTTTTATAGTAAATTATAAGATTTGATGAAAATAATGGTATCTTTATAAAGTCCATTTAATGGCGAGAAAAACGGTATATAATGTGTATGGGTACAGTAAATGAGTAAGAGGAAAATTACAGCTAAACACAAACACTGCAGAAATGTAAGAATGGCCATGGTCCTAAAGGGTAAGAAATTGAAAAATGGCCTTGTCCTTAAGGGGTTAAAAAAAAAAATATTTAAAAAGAAAAAGAAAAAAGGCTTTTATTTTAGTACTGGCAGACTTTCTGCTAGTACTAAAGATTGTGGTGACAATTGTAAGGTGGGGTAGGGAATAGAGCTGTTTTAGGGGGGTCAGGGAGAAATCTGGGGGTGGGATGTGTCAGGTGGGAGGCTGATCTCTACACTAAAGCTAAAATTAACCCTACAAGCTACCTAATTAACCCCTTCACTGCTGGGTATAATACAAGTGTGGTGTGCAGCGGCATTTAGCGGCCTTCTAATTACCAAAAAGCAATGCCAAAGCCATATATGTCTGCTATTTCTGAACAAAGGGATCCCAGAGAAACATTTACAACCATTTGTGCCACAATTGAACAAGCTGTTTGTAAATCATTTCAGTGAGAAACCTAAAATTGTGAAAAAGTTAAAGTTTTGTTTTTATTTTATTGCATTTGGCGGTGAAATGGTGGCATGAAATATACCAAAATGGGCCTAGATCAATACTTTGGGTTGTCTACTAAAATATATATATATATATATATATATATAGCTTTGTAAATATACAAAGGGCTCTATTTCTGTTTAAATGTAGTGATGGCAAAAATGTTCTGGTATTTAGGGAAGTTTTTGTCTGAAATGCCCAGTCCTTAAGGGGTTAACAGGCAAGATTATTGAACTATATGGTAACAAACAAATTGCACATTTAGCTAATTTGCAATAATTAAACTCTTACTGACATTTTAAAGGAATGGTAAACAGTCCATTTCATTACTTTAATAAAAGGCAATAAGCAGTAAATCATTACAATATGTATTATTCATCATTTTAAATGTGTTAGCTCTCTTATCACCCTGAGGGCAGGGGCTAAACTGAAAATTTGTGCAAGAAAACAAGTAAGCTGTTTGCTCTTTATTCACACAATCTGGTTTTTTTTTTGTTTACTTTGATTTAACATAATTGTTTTTACCAAATGAGCACTGTTTAATATCCCTTCAAGGACTTACCAAAAAGGGTTATTTTCTTGCAGTTTAATTTCACCAGGTCATAGGAATCTGGGTAAAAACATTCAAATAATATTCAGAGTTTACATTGGTGGTGTTACTTTTAAGCTTCAAAATCTTAAACCATTCCACTGAGGGTTACATAATTCATAATTTTTTTAACAAATGCACAAAAAAAATCATATGAGGTTAAGGGTAACTATAACCCCATTTTCATTTAAAATTCGGTAAAATTGTAATTTTAAGAAGAAAATAACATCTAATTATATATTGCTTAGAAACTCTAGCCTAATGGTGTAATAAAATAAAGTGTGATCTTAACCTGTGGTCGATTCAGCTGCAATAGAAATGCAATAGACATGCACATATATTTAAAATGATTTAAGAAACTAATTTATATGTGGGATTCCTATGTTTATTTTATATATTTTAATCATGATTTTAAGCAATTTTTTATTTATACAGTTTTTAATTTATTTATTACTTTAGGAAACCTTGGCCTAGATTACGAGTTTTGCTTTAGAGTTTGTGCGGTGCTAACGAGCAGTTTTGTCTCACCGCTCACTTTCCTACAGCACTGGTATTACGAGTTTTCAGGAACCCGGCGTTAAAAGACAAGAAGTGAGCTTTGAGCAAAATTTTGCTCATTACCGCACTCCAATACCAGCGCTGCTTAAGTCAGCAGTGAGCTGGTCGTACGTGCTTGTGCACGATTTCCCCATAGGAATCAACGGGGAGAGCCGGCTGAGAAAAAGTCTAACACCTGCAAAAAAGCAGCGTAAAACTCAGTAACGCAGCCCCATTGATTCCTATGGGGAAATATAATTTATGTTTACACCTAACACCCTAACATGAACCCCAAGTCTAAACACCCCTACATGGAGTGCAGAATTATTAGGCAAGTGGTATTTTTGAGGATTAATTTTATTATTGAACAACAACCATGTTCTCAATGAACCCAAAAAACTAATTAATATCAAAGCTGAATATTTTTGGAAGTAGTTTTTAGTTTGTTTTTAGTTATAGCTATTTTAGGGGGATATCTGTGTGTGCAGGTGACTATTACTGTGCATAATTATTAGGCAACTTAACAAAAAACAAATATATACCCATTTCAATTATTTATTTTTACCAGTGAAAACAATATAACATCTCAACATTCACAAATATACATTTCTGACATTCAAAAACAAAACAAAAACAAATCAGTGACCAATATAGCCACCTTTCTTTGCAAGGACACTCAAAAGCCTGCCATCCATGGATTCTGTCAGTGTTTTGATCTGTTCACCATCAACATTGCGTGCAGCAGCAACCACAGCCTCCCAGACACTGTTCAGAGAGGTGTACTGTTTTCCCTCCTTGTAAATCTCACATTTGATGATGGACCACAGGTTCTCAATGGGGTTCAGATCAGGTGAACAAGGAGGCCATGTCATTAGATTTTCTTCTTTTATACCCTTTCTTGCCAGCCACGCTGTGGAGTACTTGGACGCGTGTGATGGAGCATTGTCCTGCATGAAAATCATGTTTTTCTTGAAGGATGCAGACTTCTTCCTGTACCACTGCTTGAAGAAGGTGTCTTCCAGAAACTGGCAGTAGGACTGGGAGTTGAGCTTGACTCCATCCTCAACCCGAAAAGGCCCCACAAGCTCATCTTTGATGATACCAGCCCAAACCAGTACTCCACCTCCACCTTGCTGGCGTCTGAGTCGGACTGGAGCTCTCTGCCCTTTACCAATCCAGCCACGGGCCCATCCATCTGGCCCATCAAGACTCACTCTCATTTCATCAGTCCAAAAAACCTTAGAAAAATCAGTCTTGAGATATTTCTTGGCCCAGTCTTGACGTTTCAGCTTGTGTGTCTTGTTCAGTGGTGGTCGTCTTTCAGCCTTTCTTACCTTGGCCATGTCTCTGAGTATTGCACACCTTGTGCTTTTGGGCACTCCAGTGATGTTGCAGCTCTGAAATATGGCCAAACTGGTGGCAAGTGGCATCTTGGCAGCTGCACGCTTGACTTTTCTCAGTTCATGGGCAGTTATTTTGCGCCTTGGTTTTTCCACACGCTTCTTGTGACCCTTTTGACTATTTTGAATGAAACGCTTGATTGTTCGATGATCACACTTCAGAAGCTTTGCAATTTTAAGAGTGCTGCATCCCTCTGCAAGATATCTCACTAATATGCCGTCCCTAACATCGACGCCACCTACCTACACTTATTAACCCCTAATCTGCCGCTCCCAACGTTGCTGCCACTATAATAAACATAATAACCCCTAAACCGCCGCACTCCCACCTCGCAAACTTTAGTTAAATATTATTAACCCCTAATCTGCCGTCCCTAACATCGACACCACCTACCTACATTTATTAACCCCTAATCTGCTGCCCCCAATGTCGCCGCCACTATATTAAAGATATTAACCCCTAAATCTAAGTCTAACCCTAACACCCCCTAACTTAAATATAAAAAAAAATTCCTATCATTAACTACATTATTTCTATTTAAAACTAAATACTTACCTATAAAATAAACCCTAAGCTAGCTACAATATAACTAATAGTTACATTGTAGCTAGCTTAGGGTTTATTTTTATTTTACAGGCAAGTTTGTATTTATTTTAACTAGGTAGACTAGTTAGTAAATAGTTATTAACTATTTAATAACTACCTAGCTAAAATAAATACACATTTACCTGTAAAATAAAACCTAACCTAAGTTACACTAACACCTAACACTACACTATAAGTAAATAAATTAACTAAATTAAATAAAATTACCTAAATTAAATTAAATTAGCTAAAGTACAAAAAAAAACACTAAATTACAGAAAATAATAAACAAATTACAGATATTTAAACTAATTACACCTAATCTAATAGCCTTATTAAAATAAAAAAAGCCCCCCCCCCAAAATAAAAAAAAAACCCTAGCCTAAACTAAACTACCATCAGCCCTTTAAAGGGCCTTTTGCGGGGCATTGCCCCAAAGTAATCAGCTCTTTTACCTGTAAAAAAAAATGCAAACAACTCCCCCAACAGTAAAACCCACCACCCACACAACCAACCCCCCAAATAAAATACTATCTAAAAAAACCTAAGCTCCCCATCGCCCTGAAAAGGGCATTTGAATGGGCATTGCCCTTAAAAGGGCAGTTAGCTCTTTTGCAGGCCCGAACCCTAACCTAAAAATTAAACCCACCCAATACACCCTTAAAAAAACCTAACACTAACCCCCTGAAGATCGACTTACCGGGAAAAGTCTTTTAGAATTCTATCAGCCAATCGGACTTAAGGTTGAAAAAATCCTATTGGCTGATGCAATCAGCCAATAGGATTGAAGTTCAATCGTATTGGCTGATCAAATCAGCCAATAGGATTGAGCTCGCATTCTATTGGCTGATTGGAACAGCCACACCGGATGGATGAAGATAGAAGATGCCTTCTGGATGAAGACTTCTGCCCGTCTGGAGGACCACTTCGCCCGGTTTGGATGAAGACTTCTCCCAGTTTCGTTGAGGACTTCGGCCCGGCTTGGATGAAGACTTCTCCCGGCTTCATTGAGGACTTCCACCTGGCTTGGATGAAGACTTCTCCCGGTAAGTCGATCTTCAGGGGGTTAGTGTTAGGTTTGTTTAAGGGTGTATTGGGTGGGTTTTATTTTTAGGTTAGGGTTTGGGCCTGCAAAAGAGCTAACTTCCCTTTTAAGGGCAAAGCCCATCCAAATGCCCTTTTCAGGGCAATGGGGAACTTATTTTTTTTTTAGATAGTATTTTATTTGGGTGGTTGGTTGTGTGGGTGGTAGGTTTTACTGTTGGGGGGGTTGTTTGTATTTTTTTTTTTTACAGGTAAAAGAGCTGATTACTTTGGGGCAATGCCCTGCAAAAGGCCCTTTTAAGGGCTATTGGTAGTTTAGTTTAGGCTAGGTTTTTTTTTTTTTTGGGGGGGGCTTTTTTATTTTGATAGGGCTGTTAGATCAGGTGTAATTAGTTTAAATATCTGTAATTTGTTTATTATTTTCTGTAATTTAGTGTGTTTTTTTTGTACTTTAGCTAATTTAATTTAGGTAATTGTATTTAATTTATTTAATTATAGTGTAGTGTTAGGTGTTATTGTAACTTTATTTTACAGGTACTTTTGTATTTATTTTAGCTAGGTAGTTATTAAATAGTTAATAACTTTTTAATAACTATTCTATCTAGTTAAAATAAATAAAAACTTGCCTGTAAAATAAAAATAAACTCTAAGATAGCTACAATTTAACTATTAGTTATATTGTAGCTAGCTTAGGGTTTATTTTATAGGTAAGTATTTAGTTTTAAATAGGAATAATGTAGTTAATGATAGTTATTTTATTTATATTTATTTAAATTATATTTAAGTTAGGGGGTGTTAGGGTTATGGTTAGACTTAGGGTTTAGGGGTTTATAACTTTAGTATAGTGACGGCGACGTTGGGGGTGGCAGATTAGGGGTTAATAAATGTAGGTAGGTGTCGGCGATGTTAGGGACGGCATTTTAGAGGTTATTAAAATTTAACTAGTGTTTGCAAGGCGAGAGTGCAGTGGTTTAGGGGTTAATATATTTATTATAGTGGCGGTGATGTCCGGTTCGGCAGATTAGGGGTTAAAAAATTATTTTAGTGTTTGCGATGTGGGGAGGTCTCGGTTTAGGGGTTAATAGGTAGTTTATGGGTGTTAGTGTACTTTTTAGCTCTTTAGTTAAGAGTTTTATGCTATGGCGGTGGTGTGTAAAACTCTTAACTACTAACTTTAAAATGCGGTACCAGGCTTGACAGGAGAGGGTCTACCGCTCACTTTTTGTCAGACTCGTAATACCGGCGCTAGGCAAGTCCCATTGAAAAAAGAGGATACGCAATTGACGTAATTGGATTTGCGGTATTTCCGAGTCTGGCCAAAAAAGTGAGCGGTTCACCTGGACCAGCCAACTCTGCTTTTAAAGCCTAACGCAAGACTCGTAATCTAGCCGTTAGTTAATTATAGTAATTTTATTTGGATTTATTTTAATTTTATTTAAGTTACTGAGTGTTAGGGTTAGACTTAGGTTTAGGGGTTAATACATTTAGTATAGTGGCGGCGACGATGGGGGCGGCAGATTAGGGGTTAGTAAGTGTAGGTTATATTATAGTAATTTTATTTGGATTTATTTTAATTATATTTAAGTTACTGAGTGTTAGGGTTAGGGTTAGACTTAGGTTTAGGGGTTAATACATTTAGTATAGTGGCGGCGACGTTGGGGGCGGCAGATTAGGGGTTAGTAAGTGTAGGTAGGTGGCGGCGACATTTGGGGCGGCAGATTAGGGGTTAATAAATATAATGTAGGTGTCGGCGATGTTGGGGGCAGCAGATTAGGGGTTCATAAATATAATGTAGGTGGCAGCGGTTTCCGGAGCGGCAGATTAGGGGTTACAAATTTTATTTTAGTGTTTGCGATGCGGGAGGGCCTTGCTTTAGGGGTTAATAGGTAGTTTATGGGTGTTAGTGTACTTTTTAGCACTTTAGTTATGAGTTTTATGTTACGGCGTTGTACCATAAAACTCTTAAATACTGACTTTTAAATGCGTTAGGACTCTTGGAGGTAGAGGATGTACTGCTCTCTTTTAGGCCTCCCAGGACAGACTAGTAATATCAGCGCTATGGAAGTCCCATAGAAAAAAGACTTTACAAAGTTTACATAAGTCGTTTTGCGGTAAGGCCAAAGAAGTGTGCGGTGCCCCTAAACCTTCAAGACTCGTAATAGCAGCGGTAGTGAATAAGCAGCGTTAGGACCTGTTAACGCTGCTTTTTCAGCCTAACGCACAACTCGTAATCTAGCTGTTTGTATTTATAAAACACTCAATTTAACATAATTCTTAAATATAAAATGTGATTTTGCATTTAAAAATCTTTTACATTACGTACAACTGGTTATAAAGGAAATGTTGACCAGCAATGTAACCTAGGTTATAGTGTTTACTTTTTATGCTACTTTAATCTCTTGATATAAAAGAAAACTTCAAAAAACTATTAAAACGTTTCGGAAGATCTTGTACTTGGGCAGGTGAACAGTCTCACATATTTCACTACAAGCAAGCATTGATAAAATACAACAGAGATGTTCCTACATTAGAAGTACTTGTTTAGAAAATTAATAAATAATAATCAGCAGTGCAGATAAACTAGTCCATAATTCTACAAAATATTCCAAATATAGAAAGCTAGACTGGTGCTGTATTGTCATAAAGTCCTGTGGTAATTAAACATCTTGCAGTGATACCAGATCATATTTTACTCATCGTGGTTACTAAAAATAAATTTGTGCATATGAATGGATAACAATCACAGGGGCATCCATCACTATTGTAAAAGAGTTATCATTATGTTATATTACATTTGCTTTATATGTTTAACACTATTTTTTGAGAATGCAAAATAAAATGGAGAATGTTTCAACATTTAATATCCTGCTTCTGATAACAGATGGTTTAAGAGAATGTGTATTTTGAAAGCAATTTTACTGACATCAAACATGTACATGCAATTCAGTTTCTTATGGGACCGTGACCTCATTTCATGTTTTAAATATATGCATTACTAAATCATTTATATATCATAATATATTTAACTTTTTTAGATGTTGTGTCTGTCTCCATAATTCATCCTTTAGCATGCAAACACACTTAAATGCGTGACACTCCCTTATACTAAGCTATATAAAAAATAATATGTTTCAAATACTGTAAAAGTGTTTTGTTTTTTGAATGAAGACTTGAGTCATAGGGACCTATCTATCAAGCTGCGAATGGAGGTTGATGGCCCGTGTTTCTGGCGAGTATTCAGACTCGCAAGAAACAGCAGTTATGAAGCAGCGGTCTAAAGCTCTGAGCAGGCGGACAGGAATCGCCGGAAATCAACTTGATCGAATACGATCGGATTGATTGACACCTCCCTGCTGGCGGCCGATTGGCCGCGAGTCAGCAGGGGGCGGCATTGCACCAGCAGCTCTTGTGAGCTGCTGGAGCAATGCTGAATACGGAGAGCGTATTGCTCTCCGCATTCAGCAAGGTCTTGCGGACCTGATCCGTACTGTCGGATCAGGTCCGCAAGACCTTTCATAAATAGAGGCCATTGAACCAACTGTATCTTCTTTAGAAGGGACATTTCTTCTTTTGTGGTAAATTTCTCTGTCATCCCTTGCCTCATAAATGGCCCTCTTTTGGAAAGAGTTTAAAAAAGTGGTGCTCTTCATCTTAATACTAAAATCTACTCTCAACCAGTTTATAATTTTTCAGCTTTTCCTGTTACCAAGGGTATCCACTAAATTTAAATTAAATGTATCCACACAAGACAAAGTTACAGGCACCTAGAAAACAGGGTTTCACATTCTACAGTCCAGCTATAATAGTATTGTCAGAAACATTAGTGCTAGCTGCAGATTTTTACATACTTGCTTTTTTTTTAATCTCTCATCTGCTTTTCCTCACACCTCAAAGCTCAGCCACTGACTAATGGTTTAATATTCTGTAAATTGGGTGTAATGTTGATTATGATTATCAGCCTGAGCAACATAAATCTGTTTCAGAAATATACACCTGGCTATGGGTGTTTCAAGGTGTTCTAGAGGTTTGGGGCCGATTTATCATATGTCTGTCCGCCCAGCGGATAATATCCGACAGACATCACTAAATGCTGACAGCATACGCTATCAGCATTTTGCATTGCACAAGCAGTTCTGGGGAACTGCTTGTGCAATGCCGCCCTCTGCAGATTTGCGGCCAATAGGCCACTACCAGGGGGTGTCAATCAACCCGAGCGTATCTGATCGGGTTGATTGCTGTCCGCCGCTCAGAGGCGGCAGACAAGTGAAGTAACAGCAGCTTTTTAACTGCTGTTTCCAGTGAGCCTGAAGTCTAGAGCGGAAACAGATGTTTTAGGCACCATACGGTGCTTAATAATTTGGCCCCTTGATCTATATACAACTTCTGATTGGCTCATTTGCTGTAAAAGACAATGCACTGTGACTTGTGAGCATAAGTGTTTATTTTTCAAGGATGGGGATTGATACAATAAATCAGTTGAGGACTTTTTCTGGCTAAAAGGCCAGGTCAGAAAGGCCCCACAGACTTTTCCTGTCCCAGTTTGCATGGCGCATATTATCAGTAGTGAATGGGAAAGAGTTGAAACTCCTTTTTCCCCTTTGTCAACTTTTAAGAAGTTATTCCCAGTGCCTGACTCTTAGCTGGAACTGGGAGGTTCCATCCCTAAAGTGGATGGCACCATCTCCACACTAGCTAAGCATACCACTATACCTCTGGAACCTATGGACAAGAAGTTGGAAAGTTACCTGAGTAGAATATTCCAACACACAGGGTTTTTATTCCAACCAGCGGCAGCGATAGCCACTGTCACTGGGCCGCCACCTACTGGTGTGACTCTCTGTCAGAACTTATTGAGGTGGAATCTCCCCTCGAGGATATCCAGGAGAGGATTAAGGCCTTAAGAATAGCTAACTCCTTTATCTGTGATGTGAATATGCAGATTTTACACCTGAATGCAAAGGCTTCAGGCTTTGCAGTCCTAGCTCGCAGGGCTCTCTGGTTGAAATCTTGGTCTGAGGATATGGTTTCTAAATCCAGACGTGAGTCCTTGGTAAGCGCTCAGTAATACATATGGTCCCACTTTTACCTGTATTCCACACTGAGTTGTTTGTTCCTTTGCAGCACTGCACGGTGTCTCCTCCTCAGCGCTCCCCACAGGAGCTATGATGGTAACTCAGTTCCGGTCCGTTCTGGTGCTCAGGATACACGGGGAACTTCACCTAATCCCCAGAAAACACTGAACCAAAATAAGCCAAATCCTCAGTTCCGGTCCGTTCTGGTGCTCAGGATACACGGGGAACTTCACCTAATCCCCAGAAAACACTGAACCAAAATAAGCCAAATCCTCGCACTCAGTCAATAGGAAAGGTCTGGGTGGTAAAACAAGACGCCACTTCTTGCTTTGAAATAAAAGCTTCTTTTTTTGCCAAAACACATAAAAGGAAAATCTTGCCGTCAAGAGATACAGGTGGATATATGGTTTCTAAATCCAGACTCCAGATACAGGTGGATATATGGTTTCTAAATCCAGACTTCTTTACTTACCATTCAAGGGGAAGGTTTTATTTATTCCATTTCTGGACTCTATCATTTCTACTATTACCAGAGGGAAAGGTGCTTTTCTTCTGCAGGATGAGAAGAAGCTCGCTGTTGCGTCACCCCCCCCCCCCCCCGCACCCCCTAGTGACACCACTGGAAACTTGCAAGCCAGTTACTTGGCGCATCTGCCATAAGGTGTGGCGGACTTACCTGCACTGGTGTGAAGAACGTGGTTTTTCCTCAGTAGACAATCTTTTCACCCGGGGGAATCGTCTCTCCACCCCGTAATGTTTGCAGAGATTTGCAGCAGATGGGGGATGCCGGAGATGGATCTCATGGCCTCTCGTCTCAATGCCAAACTACCCAGGTATGGGTCGAGATCGAGGAATCCTCAAGCAGAGTTAATAGACACTCTAGTGGTTCCATGGAGGTTCAGACTAATATATCTCTTTCCTCCATTGCCTCTTCTACCTCGTGTGGTGGTCAAGCAGGAGCAAGCATCAGTTATTCTAATTGCTCCATCCTGGCCATGAAGGATCTGGTTAACGGATTTGGTGAGAATGTCTTCATCTCCTCCGTGGAGGTTACCTTGTTGCAGGGACCTGATGATACAGGGTACCTTCCTACATCAAAATCTAGATTCTCTGAGGCTGACTGCGTGGAGACTGACCGCTTAGTCTTAGCCAAGAGAGGTTTCTCTGATAGTGTCATAGACACTTTGATTCAAGCTTGTAAGCCAGTTACTCGGCACATCTACCATAAGGTGTGGCGGACTTACCTGCACTGGTGTGAGGAACATGGTTTTTCTTGACATAAGGGTAAGGTTGCCAGAATTTTATCTTTTCTCCAAGATGGATTGGAGAAGGGTCTATCTACCAGCTCTCTGAAGGGACAGATATCTGCCCTGTCTGTGTTAATGCACAAGAGTTTAGCTGAGCTTCCAGATGTGCAGTCTTTTGTTAAGGCTCTAACTAGGATCAGACATGTTTTTAGTCCTATGGCTCCACCTTGGAGTCTCAATCTTGCTCTTCATGTTTGAGCCTATGGCCTCTATTTATCAACCTGTCAACTTACCTGCATTCGCCAGCACCGATACGCTCGCCTAAGATCGCTTAACATCGCTGCTGCAGACCTGAATACGTTCTCCAAAATTACCAAAAAAGCTGTCAAAAAGCTGCGCACTAAGTATGGTGCGATGAGCAGCGGACTGTTGTTAACTAACAGTCATCGATCTCACTGCTCTTCAGCTTTTTTTACAGCTTTATTGGTACCCTGTCACTAAACACCCACACTATACTATACTGTTACCCCTAAACCACCGCTCCCGGACCCCGCCGCAACTAAATAAAGTGTTTAACCCCTAAACCGCCGCTCCCGTAGCCCACCGCCACCTACATTATATGTATTAACCCCTAAACTGCCGCTCCCGGACCCTGCCGCAACTAAATAAAGTGTTTAACCCCTAAACCACCGCTCCTGGACCCCGCCGCAACTAAATAAAGTGTTTAACCCCTAAACCGCCGTCCAGGAGCCCACGCCACCTACATTATATATATTAACCCCTAAACCACCGCTCTCGGAGCCCACTGCAACCTACATTATATTTATTAACCCTTAATCTGCCCCCCCTACACCGCCGCCCTCCACATTATATTTATTAACCCCTAATCTGCCCCCCCTACACCGCCGCCACTATATTAAATTTATTAACCCCTAAACCTAAGTCTAACCCTAACACCCACTAACTTAAATATAATTTAAATAAATCTAAATAAATTATTCCTATTTAAAACTAAATACTTACCTATAAAATAAACCCTAAGATAGCTACAATATAACTAATAGTTACATTGTAGCTATCTTAGGATTTATTTTTATTTTACAGGCAACGTTGTATTTATTTTAACTAGGTACAATAGTTATTAAATAGTTATTAACTATTAAATAACTACCTAGTTAAAATAAATACAAAAGTACCTGTAAAATAAAACCTAACCTAAGTTACAATTACACCTAACACTACACTATAATTAAATTAATTACCTACATTAACTACAATTAAATAAAATTAAATAAAATTATCTAAAGTACCCAATCCCCCCTTAAAAAAACCTAACACTAACCCCTTGAAGATCACCCTACCTTGAGACGTCTTCACCCAACCGGGCCGAAGTCCTCATAGAAAGCTGGGCGAAGTGGTCCTCCAGACGGGCAGAAGTCTTCATCCAAGCCGGGCAGAAGAGGTCCTCCAGACGGGCAGAAGTTTCTTCCAGGCGGCATCTTTTATCTTCATCGATCCGGCACGGAGTGGGTCCATCTTCAAGACATCCGTCGCGGAGCATCCTCTTCCATCGACGTCGACTGTAGAATGAAGGTTCCTTTAAATGACATCATCCAAGATGGCGTCTCTTCAATTCCGATTGGCTGATAGAATTCTATCAGCCAATCGGAATTAAGGTAGGAAAAATCCTATTGGTTGATACAATCAGCCAATAGGATTGAAGTTCAATCCTATTGGCTGATCCAATCAGCCAATAGAATGCAAGCTCAATCCTATTGGCTGATTGGAACAGCCAATACACAAACCAAACATTCGCATTGGCGATTAGGAAAGATTTTTAAAAATAGAGATTTAGAACAGTTAACAAATACGATACAATCAAAAATTATAATTTAGATTTTGCAATACGAAATTATGATAATGTTATGCAAACGATCAAAGCACACCTGGGCCTCGTTTACTTTGCAAACCGGTACATCATTAAACATTTACATAGGGTATATAAGCACGCTGTGAACATGGCTACCTTGACTGTATTGCTTTTCTAGTCAGGTACAGGTCTAGGCGTTGGAGGTTAGAGATAGTGAGAGATAGTCAGAGATAGATAGAGAGAGAGATAGTGAGAGAGAGAGAGAGATAGTGAGAGAGAGATAGTGAGAGAGAGTTTGTGTACAAATCTGCCTGGATGAGTGTGCGAGTGCTGCTTTGTTTGTCATTCCTTACACATAGTTAAACATATTTACTTTCATTTACACGCAAACACATTCAATACATAAATACACATACCAGTAACACTACATACACACACATACACTCCATACCCCATTCCCTTTAAACCTATACCCATCCCATAGTTATATTTTGCTAATTTTAGACCAACTTATTGTTTACACACCCTCATTTAGTCCTTTTTTTATACGTTTGTCTGTTTATTACTACCACTATTTTCTAGAACCCATTCACACTTTCAGCACTTTTTACTTTTGTTTCATTATTTTGAACTCCTTTCATTTGTGCACATTCACCTTCTGAAAAGCTATGGCGGGAAGGAGGAGTAGGGAAGAGATTAGTGATGATCTTAGGGAGGAGATTAGGCAGCAGATTAGGGGCGAGATAAAGCAGAAGATTAGGGAGAAGAGTGGGAGAGGAAGGGGGAGAGGAATTAGAGAGGAAGGGGGAGAGGTCAGGGTGGGTGAGCCAAGCCACATTGTTGAAGACAAACAAGTGGCTGGGCCCAGTGGGACAAGGCGGGAGTGCAGAGAGGGTGCAATACAGTCTGGAGAACAGAGGCTCACATCACAGGGGAAGCCCAGGCAGAGGGAGGACAGGTATACCAGGGAGGAGAAGGAGACCCTTATAATGGTCTATATGGAGAGGGCTAGGAGGCTGCAGGCACCGAAGGCCACCTCTTCAGCAAATAAAAAGTTGTTGCTGGAGATCAGGGATGCTGTCAACTCAGTGGGGGAGTTCAGAAGGGAATTAAAATCTATACAGCACCGCTACCGGGACTGCAAAAGCGAGTAAATTGGAAAGTTGTTTAAAATTGTATGTTCTACATAACTAATGAAATATACATTTAGGGTTTCATGTCCCTTTAAGAGTTACATTTGAATTTCATGCCCACAGTGCTATATTATTTAGATAACAACAATGTTGAATCGATACTTGACACAATATTGAACATTTAAATAAATAATAAATATTAGGACATAACATCTCTAAAAAGTATATATGATTTATTATTTGTTACACAATTAAAATATCCTTTATATATCATATGATATAGGTGAATGTATATTGAAAAATGACTTAAAATACAAATGAGCATGTTTCGGAAATTACAATGTATACAATTATACACAACACATAAATTATTTGTTAATGAGAAAATATTGTTGGCAAACATATTAAATAAGATGGAGTATATTCATCACAGAACATTCATGGATTATCACTTGCCTCAAAATATATATTCGGGATCAACAACACATTGACTTCATTCGTAACTTCCACGAGACAGCCATCAGTCTAAATATTTTAGATCTTTTATCATCTATGTTTCAACAATGTAAATGATTGACACAATCTATAAACTAAGAAAATCATGGTTTTAAACTTGTGTTCTCATTCGCCAACATGGCACATCCATTATCACGGAATAACGTGATCCAATCAAATTACAGAATTTACACTTTGCATGTGTCCGCTTATGCAACATAGCGCATCCGATATCACAGAACAACGTGATCCAATCAAATTACAGAGTTGACACCTTTGTATGTGACATCTAGCGCAACATGGCACATCTGATATCACAGAACAACATGATTTAATCAAATAACGGAATTGACACCTTTGCATGTGACGTCTTACGCAACATGGCTCATCCAATATCGCGGAAGAACGTGATCCTATCAAATTACGGAATTTACACCTTTGCATGTGACGTCTTACGCAACATGGCACATCCAATATTGTGGAACAACGTGATCCAATCAAATGACGGAATTGACACCTATGCATGTGACGTTTTACGCAACATGGCACATCAAATATCATAGAACAATGTGATCCAATCAAATTACGGAATTGAAACCTTTGCATGTGACGTTTTACGCAACATGGCGCATCTGATATTGCGGAACAACGTGATCCTATCAAATGACGCAATTTACACCTTTGCATGTGATGTTTTACGCAACATGGCACATCCAATATCGTGGAACAACGTGATCCAATCAAATTACGGAATTTACACCTTTGCATGTCAATAACAATTGTATTTCTATTTAAAAAACTAACATGGGCTATATTGTTAAATAGCAAACGTGTTTGTTCTATGTAATGCACATCTTCACATAATGTAGTGCTAGATAACATAACAATGTGATATGTGAAATATAATCCATTGTTGTTAATAAATATATTTTTCATTAGAATAGTAAGATTAGGAAAAATTTAAGAAGCATCAAGGTTAAACAGAAATAATGCTACTATATACATCACAAAAATGTGTATTGTTTAAACATTATGTTACCTATAGCAATATATTGTTTGATTATTAAATATTATAAACATCATAGAAAGAGATTAATTATCTAAAATATGTATGCCTTACACACAGTGATTTTTTATGTTCTACTACTACAATAAGATTTCATGCGAATTGGAATATATGTGCTGTCAACATTCTGATTATAGTCTGTTTTAAATATATTATATGTATATGTTGAGTAAAACAAAATGAGATATTAAAAAGTACCTTATAAATGCATATTCATAAAGAAATAACTGTTGTCAGCATCACTTATCAACATAAAATCACTTTTATTAGAAATGACATTAATAAATAAATAATAAATATAACATTTTAATTAAAAGATTGTTTTTATTATGATAATTATGATTTAAGTGATATAATAGGACAAATAAGTCAGAATGATAACACAGCCCCTTTGTAGCCATCTGACAAGGTGTCATAGTGCATCACAGTCCTTGGAGGGAGTTGACAAGGGCAAACAAAGGCCAACACAGCCCCTTTGGAGCCATCTGACAAGGTGACATAGTGCATCACAGTCCATGGAGGGAGTTGACAAGGGCAAACAAAGGCCAAGATAGCCCCTTTGGAGCCACCTGACAAGTTGACATAGTGCATCACAGTCCTTTCAGGGAGTTGACAAGGGCAAGCAAAAGGCCAACACAGCCCCTTTGGAGCGATCTGACAAGGTGACATAGTGCATCACAGTCCTTGGAGGGAGTTGACAAGGGCAAACAAAGGCCAACACAGCCCCTTTGGAGCCACCTGACAAGGTGACATAGTGCATCACAGTCCATGGAGGGAGTTAACAAGGGCAATCAAAGCCCAACACAGCTCCTTTGGAGCAATCTGACAAGGTGACATAATGCATCACAGTCCTTGGAGGGAGATGTCAAGGGCAAACAAAGGCCAACACAGCTCCTTTGGAACCACCTGACAAGGTGACATAGTGCATCACAGTCCTTTCAGGGAGTTGAAAAGGGCAAGCAAAAGCCAACACAGCCTCTTTGGAGTGATCTGACAAAGTGACATAGTGCATCACAGTCCTTGGAGGGAGTTGACAAGGGCAAACAAAGGCCAACACAGCCCCTTTGGAGCCACCTGACAAGGTGACATAGTGCATCACAGTCCTTTCAGGGAGTTGACAAGGGCAAGCAAAAGGCCATCACAGCCCCTTTGGAGCGATCTGACAAGGTTACATAGTGCATCACAGTCCTTGGAGGGAGTTGACAAGGGCAAACAAAGGCCAACACAGCCCCTTTGGAGCCACCTGACAAGGTGACATAGTGCATCACAGTCCTTGGAGGGAGTTGACATGGGCAAACAAAGGCCAACACAGCCCCTTTGGAACCATCTGACAAGGTGACATAGTGACTTATAACTAAAGTTTTCAAGAAGCGCCTAACTAGAGGCAGAGGAAAACAGGTCTTAGCAATTTACTCCATAAAAAATAATACTCAATTAGTAAAAATGTATTGGTAAAAATTAACTGTATAATCGATATTAGGCAATATTTAATAGCATATTAAACCGTGTAATAATATATGACAATTTAATTTAAAAGACAATATGATTTTAAAAGAACAATATGATTTTAAAAACATGGATCCATGTAGCATACAATCGAAAAAATAAAAATAAAAATAATAGTAACAACAATGGAAAAATAACAATAACAATGAAATTACTTGGAAATTAGTTCAATATGGCAACAATGTGGTCTGTGGTATCACCAATGCATGTGACGTTTTACACAATATGGCACATCAAATATCATAGAACAACGTGATCCAATCAAATTACGGAATTGAAATCTTTGCATGTGACGTTTTACGCAACATGGCACATCCGATATTGCGGAACAATTTGATCCTATCAAATGACGCAATTTCCACCTTTGCATGTCAATAACAATTGTATTTCTATTTAAAAAACTAACATGTGCTATATTGTTAAATAGCAAACGTGTTTGTTCTATGTAATGCACATCTTCACATAATGTAGTGCTAGATAACATAATAATGTGATATGTTAAATATAATCCATTGTTGTTAATAAATATATTTTTCATTAGAATAGTAAGATTAGGAAAAATTTATGAAGCATCAAGGTTAAACATAGAAATAATGGTACTATATACATCACAAAAATGTGTATTGTTTAAACATTATATGTTACCTATAGCAATATATTGTTTGATTATTAAATATTATAAACATCATAGAAAGAGATTAATTATCTAAAATATGTATGCCTTATACACAGTGATTTTTTATGTTCTACTACTACAATAAGATTTCATGCGAATTGGAATATATGTGCTGTCAACATTCACATTATAGTCTGTTTTAAATATATTATATGTGTATGTTGAGTAAAACAAAATGAGATATTAAAAAGTACCTTATAAATGCATATTCATAAAGAAATAACTGTTGTCAGCATCACTTATCAACATAAAATCACTTTTATTAGAAACGACATTAATAAATAAATAATAAATATAACATTTTAATTAAAAGATTGTTTTTATTATGATAATTATGATTTAAGTGATATAATAGGACAAATAAGTCAGAATGATAACACAGCCCCTTTGTAGCCATCTGACAAGGTGTCATAGTGCATCACAGTCCTTGGAGGGAGTTGACAAGGGCAAACAAAGGCCAACACAGCCCCTTTGGAGCCATCTGACAAGGTGACATAGTGCATCACAAACCATGGAGGGAGTTGACAAGGTCAAACAAAGGCCAAGACAGCCCCTTTGGAGCCACCTGACAAGGTGACATAGTGCATCACAGTCCTTTCAGGGAGTTGACAAGGCAAGCAAAAGGCCAACACAGCCCCTTTGGAGCGATCTGACAAGGTGACATAGTGCATCACAGTCCTTGGAGGGAGTTGACAAGGGCAAACAAAGGCCAACACAGCCCCTTTGGAGCCACCTGACAAGGTGACATATTGCATTACAGTCCATGGAGGGAGTTAACAAGGGCAATCAAAGGCCAACACAGCCCCTTTGGAGCAATCTGACAAGGTGACATAATGCATCACAGTCCTTGGAGGGAGATGACAAGGGCAAACAAAGGCCAACACAGCCCCTTTGGAACCACCTGACAAGGTGACATAGTGCATCACAGTCCTTTCAGGGAGTTGAAAAGGGCAAGCAAAAGCCAACACAGCCTCTTTGGAGTGATCTGACAAGGTGACATAGTGCATCACAGTCCTTGGAGGGAGTTGACAAGGGCAAACAAAGGCCAACACAGCCCCTTTGGAGCCACCTGACAAGGTGACATAGTGCATCACAGTCCTTTCAGGGAGTTGACAAGGGCAAGCAAAAGGCCATCACAGCTCCTTTGGAGCGATCTGACAAGGTGACATAGTGCATCACAGTCCTTGGAGGGAGTTGACAAGGGCAAACAAAGGCCAACACAGCCCCTTTGGAGCCACCTGACAAGGTGACATAGTGCATCACAGTCCTTGGAGGGAGATGACAAGGGCAAACAAAGGCCAACACAGCCCCTTTGGAGCCATCTTACAAGGTGACATAGTGCATCACAGTCCTTGGAGGGAGTTGACATGGGCAAACAAAGGCCAACACAGCCCCTTTGGAACCATCTGACATGGTGACATAGTGACTTATAACTAAAGTTTCCAAGAAGCGCCTAACTAGAGGCAGAGGAAAACAGGTCTTAGCAATTTACTCCGTAAAAAATAATACTCAATTAGTAAAAATTTATTGGTAAAAATTAACTGTATAATCGATGTTAGGCAATATTTAATAGCATATTAAACCGTGTAATAATATATGACAATTTGATTTAAAAGACAATATGATTTTAAAAGAACAATATGATTTTAAAAACATGGATCCATGTAGCATACAATCGAAAAAATAAAAATAAAAATAATAGCAACAACAATGGAAAAATAACAATAACAATGAAATTACTTGGAAATTAGTTCAATATAGCAACAATGTGGTCTGTGGTATCATCAATCGTTTAGTGAGTGGATTGGGATAAGAATAAGGTGTTTGAAGTCCCTTAGTTTATGTGTTTCCTCTTCTTAATGTAAACTCTTCCTAGTGAAAAAATTAAATGAAAAAATTGATAAAAAATGAAAAAATATTGAGAAGAAATATAAATATATATATATTAAATTTGAAAAATGGATTTAAAAAATGGAATAAAAAAATGAAAATATTACTCCAATATTCTGTGAAAGAACTTGAAAAAACGTAATAAATATCAACTGAGTGAAAAATAATTTCCAAAAAGATCAAAAATAAAAGATAAAAAAATGAAATGTGTGAAAAATGTGGTAAACAAAAAATTAGATATTTCCGGAGTTAGTTGTATCCAAACATATAGGTGGTGCATATAATAAGTGCACAATGTGATTTGCTTGAAATGTTAGTAAATGAAAGAGTTTCCTTAGAGGTCAGCAAAAAAAACAAATAGCAAAGTCCCGGGATTATAATCAAACTAACAAGCAGGCAAATTCAAGTGTGCAGCGTAATATAGAATGCTAGAAGTGCGGACCCGTCTACCCTTGGCAAACAATAACAGCAGAACAGAATCTATTCCACTCACCCCGCTCCTTATGCGGTAGCCTCCGCTTGTCCTTTCAAACGGGGATTCGAGCATCCTCTTTGGGATACAAGTCTTACCTGGTGATAGAATTCTTCTCCTTTGGCTGTTACCTCCACTAACGCGGATATTAATGTCAGATATTCCTTTATGTGTCTTAGGAAGGTGGTAGAAAATGGGTATTTTCGGATTTTCAACACATAATGAATCAAATGTAGCTTTATCTATATACCCATTCTCTAGACCGTCATCCAATAGAGACAAAAGTTTTTCTTGAATTCTCTGTGTTAAGTTCCTATCAAGTTTGATGTATACTTCATCATCATTTAGTTGCCTATTTGACTCATTTATATACCAATCTTTGTCACATACTACGATGCTGTTGCCCTTATCAGACCGTTTGATAATAATCTTATTATTCCCTTCTAGTTTTTTCACAGCTTCTCTTTCTTTTTTACTCAGGTTTTGTTTAGAGCATACTTCTTTCTCTGATTCTTTTAGAGAAGTTAGATCTTCTAATACCCTTTTATGAAATAGTTCTAATTGTGTGCCTCTGACTCTGGTAGGGTAAAAGTTAGATCTAGATCTTTTAAATCTAGGTCCTTCTGACCTACCTCTCTCAGTCTGCTCTGGTTCAAATGTAGTAATATTATCATTTATCGTTTTGGTCTTAAAATATTTTTTGATAGTCAGTTGTCTAATAAATTTGTTTACATCCAGAACAGTCTGAAAGAGGTTAAAATCACTGCTCGGACAAAAACCCAGACCATAGTTTAACACTTTTATTTCACATTCACTTAGTGGATAAGAAGATATATTAAGTACTGCTCCCTGTAATACTATTTCTCCTTCTGTGCCATTTGTCTTAGGTGGTATCTGTTTTTCGCTTTTTCTCTCTTTTCTATACCTCCCCCTTTGCTTGCATCCCTGGCCTTTTGAAAATCCTGTTTCTCAGGACCATCATCTTTTTTCTTAGATATTCTAGGTCTAGCTCCTGAATCTCTTTCCTGTGCGTTAGGGGTTTCTTGGCTATGCACTGCACTTTCCCCGTCCTCTGTTTCTGATTGTGAGTACCCTTCAGAAGTTAAGAAATCTGTGTCTATTGTTTCACTTTCACCTAGATCTGTATTGCTAAAGGTGACTTTTTTGCTTTTATTTTTATAATTTTTATTCTTTCCTTGTTTGTAACCTCTTTGATTTTGGGGGGTTTCTAAGCTTTGTATAGGATCTTCTTTACTAATAGGGGTGTTTTCACCTGATTTTCCTCTATTTTGTCTTCGGTTCCCTCTTCTTATACCTTTCTGCCAGAGATATACCCTATTGCTAGCATAATCCTTGCTGTCTCTAAGGAACTTTTGAGTGTTTTATGTTAACCACAAGCTTCCTTGCTTCTTCAACTGCCTCTTGAAGCATGGTATCAAAAGTTGCATATTCTGAAACCTCTTTAAATTTATTCATTTCTGTCTGTAATTTCACAATTTCTTCTTTTAAATTTGCAATTTGTTCCATTTTATACTTAATAAGAAGTCCCATTAGCCTTATTGCACATTCTGTCAACACATTGTTCGACTCTGTAATGAACTCCTGGTTATCCACTTCAAAGGCTGGAAATGTCCTCAGTCTCAGGCCTCTCGGCACCATCCCTCTTTTTATATATTTATCAAAAAACCAGTTATCCAAGCGTAGTCTCTGTTCTTTAGTCTTAAGTCTCTCCATAGTTTGAAATAAGTCAGTCAGTTTCACATTTTCTGTGTCATCATTAAACAGTTCCTCCAAGTCTAGATTGTCAATGTCCCATTCATCTGTTGTTTTTAATGAGTAGAAACTAGTGTGTGTCTCCATTGCCGTTTAAACCCTCAGTAGTTAACTGGTTAGCTTATGTTAGTATTCCTTTATTTAATTTATTCAGGCAGCTAAATTAAATGGGGTTATTACCCTTTTATGTTTATAAACATATATACACCTTGTGTTTGAAGTATATCTGGGCTTTACCGAGAGGTAAAATAATGGTCAGCAAAACAAAACAAATAGCAAAGTCCCGGGATTATAATCAAACTAACAAGCAGGCAAATTCAAGTGTGCAGCGTAATATAGAATGCTAGAAGTGCGGACCCGTCTACCCTTGGCAAACAATAACAGCAGCGTATTCAAAAGCAAATGCTTATATTCACAGAATCTATTCCACTCACCCTGCTCCTTATGCGGTAGCCTCCGCTCGTCCTTTCAAACGAGGATTTGAGCGTCCTCTTTGGGATACAGGTCTTACCTGGTGATAGAATTCTTCTCCTTTGGCTGTTACCTCCACTAACGCGGATATTGCCTAATGTGGGTGATTTCCGGTTAAAACGTTTGACTTGCTTATGCGCTGCACACGATCCTGATAGCCGCTCAGAGTTAGGCTGAGATCCTGTAGCAAGCTCCTCCCTGCTTGCAAAGTAAGTATCCAACGAAGAAATAAGTGGCGGACCTCAGTTCTTAGATAAAGGTTGTAGATATGTATACAGAAAGGGTAAATCACTAGCCAATATGTTGTCTCCAAGTGAGTTAAAAAATAAAGAAAAAAACTCAGGAAGTGCCTGGTTACAAACTAATGGCACATATAAATGTGGAAGCAAAAGATGCAGAGCCTGTGGGTTCATTAAAACAACAAAAACATGTAAATCATATACTACAGGAATAGAATATAACACAAAAGGCTGCATCAAATACTCCACAGACCATGTCATTTACCTAATAGAATGCACAGAGCACAAAAAACAGTACATAGGAATGACCACTAGGGATGTGAGAATTCGAATTCGAGAGCATATCTATTATATTGAAAATGACATTGCTTGCTGTGCTCTAGCAGCCCATTTTATAGAAGAGCATGATCAAAATCTACAAACATTTAGTTGGTCAGCAATAGAACATATACAAAAATCACATAGAGGGGGTGATAGACTGAATGCCCTAAAAAAACAAGAGGCATACTGGATCTTTATCTTTAAAACATTAGTTCCAGAAGGATTTAATTCAGAACATGACATCATAAATTGTTGGGTCTGAATAGAGCCATAGGTTAAATACACAGCACCTTGTGTGCAGATATCTTATTTTATCTTATATTGTGTAATAAAAGTAATAATGGTAATACTAAATATATGTAAAAATGTAAATACCTTTGAATATCTCGCAGATAACTATGTAATATAAACATTTCTGTTAGTCAGTTAAAAGACAGATGTGAAACACTCACTCTATGTAATTGAATAGAAATGCCACAGCCTAGAACCTCCCATTCAGAAGAAATTGATTGGAGTAGAACTAAATGGGAGTACACCTGTAAGAAGGTTTAAGCTACAGGTAAGAGAGGTTCCGGTATGGTCTATGAATAAGGCGGCTGACTTCTGCCGAAACGCGTAAGACCGAACCTCTCTGTTATTTTCATTTATATTTTGTGTGTCTCTTGGAATCTACAATGGATACTTTGCTTTTACCAATTCATGCTGTATTTGAATAAAACATTGGTTTCATTTAAGAACTGAGGTCCACCACTTATTTCTTCGTTGTTTCCTTAGAGGTATATCCTTAGTGTGTAAATTGTGGCAATGTTTTGTTTGGTAGAATACTCAATCTTTTCTTAAGTTCAATCCCTTAGTAATTCCTTTGTCTGCATCAGGAAGTTCTGAGGTTTGGTTCTTGTCAGACATTGTCTTGTTCAGCAACTGAATTTTTCAGATATTCTTATGTTTCTCCTTTACTGACAAACGCAGTGACGTTTATTGTACGTGATCTTCACAGTGACAGCAGCTCGGTTATGGCGCTGAATGATTACGATCAAACTGGAAACAGGAATCAGCCACGATAGAACTACAATTCCCAGCATGCATTAGCAAAAAAGAACAAAGCAAATCCCAGTAAATAGTTTTGACTCCAAATTAATTGACACCCAGCATGCATTGCAGCGAATCAACAGTCTCAATAAACAGAATCCCTCGGACGAGGCCAGCGTGCACTGTAGCAGCTCATGTACGAGAGGGGGCGGGGTCATACGTCACTGCGTTTGTCAGTAAAGGAGAAACATTATAAGAATATCTGACAAATTCAGTTGCTGAACAAGACAATGTCTGACAAGAACCAAACCTCAGAGCTTCCTGATGCAGACAAAGGAATTACTAAGGGATTGAATTTAAGAAAAGATTGAGTATTTTACCAAACAAAACATTGCCACAATTTACACACTAAGGATAAACCTCTTAGGAAACTCTTTCATTCACTAACATTTCAAGCAAATCACATTGTGCACTTATTATTTGCACCACCTATATGTTTGGATACAACTAACTCCGGAAATATCTAATTTTTTGTTTACCACATTTTTCACATATTTCATTTTTTATCTTTTATTTTTGATCCTTTTGGAAATTATTTTTCACTCAATTGATATATCACGTTTTTTCAAGTTCTTTCACAGAATGTTGGAGTAATTTTTTCTTTTTTTTCACAGTTTTTTTATTCAATTTTTTAACTCCATTTTTCACATTTAATATATATATATTTATATTTCTTCTCAATATTTTTTCATTTTTTATCAATTTTTTCATTTAATTTTGTCACTAAGAAGAGTTTACATTAAGAAGAGGAAACGCATAAACTAAGGGACTTCAAACACCTTATTCTTATCCCAATCCACTCACTAAACGATTGGTAATACCACAGACCACATTGTTGCTATATTGAACTAATTTCCAAGTAATGTCATTGTTATTGTTATTTTTCCATTGTTGTTACTATTATTTTTATTTTTATTTTTTCGATTGTATGCTACATGGATTCATGTTTTTAAAATCATATTGTTCTTCTAAAATCATATTGTCTTTTAAATCAAATTGTCATATATTATTACACGGTTTAATATGCTATTAAATATTGCCTAATATCGATTATACAGTTAATTTTTACCAATAAATTTTCACTAATTGAGTATTATTTTTTATGGAGTAAATTGCTAAGACCTGTTTTCCTCTGCCTCTAGTTAGGCGCTTCTTGGATACTTTAGTTATAAGTTGCTAATATCTAGGGGTAGCTATGTACCCTTTTATCCAGGAGCCATAGGAAACCTCATTTGAGCGCTGAGAGATATTATAATACATTCAAGGTGACATAGTGTATCACAGTCCTTGGAGGGAGTTGACAAGGGCAAACAAAGGCCAACACAGCCCCTTTGGAGCCACCTGACAAGGTGACATAGTGCATCACAGTCTTTTCAGGGAGTTGACAAGGGCATGCAAAGTGCAACAGGCACAAACATAAAAAAAAACAATAGCAATTTGAGAACATAGCCAACAGGCAACAAAGTAACACCAAATAATTTGACGGAGGAGTTACTCATGCTCCCTTGGGGCATCTCCGGACTCTCCACTCTCTGGGGCATTCACCTCATGTTCCTGGACCTGAGGTTCTGCAGCTGCAGCTTGCAGCCTTGCCTCCATACGGATCATGCAATTAAGCATAAGGCGGTTAAGCCGCAGCTGCAGAACCATGGAATCCTGCATCATTCCCAGCCTCTGATGGCAACTCATCATGGTTCCCTCCAATCTAGCTATAGCCTCTAGCGTCAACCATGCTATATAAACCATGTTATATAAACAGCAGAACAGAATAAAAATATAGCAAAGGGACACTAATTTAAATACAAATTATGATTAGAATAAAATATACTATATAGAAGAAGAATTACACATTAAATATGTTCTTCCTAGATAAACCATTAAAATATAAAATAAAATAAAAACCCTATAGACAAATCATTATTTTTTTGGTTTATGACACACAAGGAAAGGGGCTGTGATTAAATAAAACATAAATATGCATATTTAAATAATTGATATCCATTATAAAAAAATGTGGATGATAATTTAAAAGAATGTAAATATGAAACATTTACATTTATATCAGAAATAAGTTTTCGATTCAAAATAAATTTAGGTATAATTAGATCAGTATAATGTCCCTTTAAGAATGTATGTCTAATGTTGATTTGTAATGATACTTACATCAGTGGCTGGGAAGGAAAACAGGATATCCAGGCCGATGAGAGTGAGGATCAGGGTAAATGGGTTGGCGGGTAGGATGGACGGGGCAAGGTGGGGCATGCACAGGTGGGGAATGTGGGGCCTGGGTAGGTGGGGAATGTGGGTCCTGGGCAGTTGGTGCCTGTGCAGGTGGGTCAGGAGCAGGACGGGAAAGACAGGAAGAGTGGCGAGGGGGGCAGGGGTGGTTTGGAAGGGGCAGGGGGGAATGACGGGAAGAGCGGTGAGGGGGGGCAGGAGGGAGGTTGGGAAGATGGGGCAGGGTGATTCCCAGAAGTGGATATTCCAGCTGAAATATATTATACAATTGTTTTAATACAAATATTATATAGAAATATATTATTTACATATAAAATTAATATTCATCATCATTTGAAATATGTAATTATTTATTTTTCTCACAAATTAGACAAAGTCACAATAATGAATATGTTTAAAGGTCTAATTTAGAATCTTTTGAAATTAACCCTTGAAGCTCTAATGTTTGCTCACTGGTACTTATTCTTGAACGTTTGATCCATACATTAAAAAGCATATGTTGCAAAGTCCCCATTATGTGTTAATCTTTATGATTTTACAATATTACATTTCTCTTTTTGATAATATATATCAGTACACATGTAAGCATTTGATATTGAAAAGCCATAGAGGTCCGTCTCTTATGTAATGTACTTGTCATTGGATATGTAGGGTGAATTATTAAATGTGAACAACATAGAGTACTTTAGACACGTGCCCGTGGATTGACCTATGAGAGTCCACTAATTGGATAATATGGAAGTGTTTCATATGAGCAAATATAAATGGCCACTTCACATAGGCTTTGAAGCAAGGTAATCACTGATGACAAAATATATTAAGATGATTGCCTTGGCAATGTTAAATTTAATAATTTAAACCTTTATGGTTCAATTAATTACTATTCTATACATTTACACAGTAGACAGTACCTTTCCTGTTAACTATTAGGAATAGAATGCTATCTGACATTACATTTTCATAGTATGTTTTAAGAATATATCTTTTACATTAGGATTAAATGTATGTCATTCCAATATTAATAGACACATTCAGACTTGAACATTTTAGGTTAGAAAAATATAAATGTCTTAGTGAAATGGACAATCTACACATAAATCATGTTAAAATCAAAGCTTAGATGAATATGCAAACATACTCGTGCACCCTTTACAGATCATGCATCATGAAATTAAATCAATTATTTCAACATGATTATGTTTTATGTATACTTAGAAATGGCTGAGAAGCTCAGAACACTGATGATATAATGAGCTGGTCTGCATCTAGGCACTCAGATGAATAGCAATGACAGTCTGTACAATTATAAGATGATTATTGTGGGATTGGATGTGATATGCATGTGACATCATGATGTCATTCATGTCAATTTATACCTTACTAAAAAACAAATTCTTAATTTCTATGTTCCTGCTGCATGGTATATAAAGGGGGGGGGGGGGGCAGTAGTGTATTTGAAACTTAATGTCATAATAATTTTTAACAGGACCAAGGTGTAGACTTTATTTTTATCCAACTATATAATTTCTACAAAATACACGTTATATACATGTTGGTATATATATATTTGACGTACCATCAGACACCAAGGGAACCAATACTTGAAAATTAAAATTTTATTACCTTATCTCTTCTATACCCCACTGGGAGTGTACATTCTTATGATGGCTGTGTTTACACAGCTTGGCCTTAAGGCCAAAGATTTTCAGAATAGGTGGAGATACCACAGGCTAAATCAACTATTTTAAATGCAAAAATAAGGGTAATGGAAATACTTGTAATTAATTTAATACACTCCAGCAGGTAAAGTGGATAATTGTGAACAAATTGAATTTGAGAAAAATATGAGTTAACTGTCCCTTTAAATGACTCCACTAGTGTGAACATTATGGCATACAAAAACTAGCTCTGTCTAAATGTGAAAATAAACTTAGCTATAATTTTTTCTTTATAAAGATCATTTAATCTACTTGTGTTATCTTGCAACTAATGATAACATAATAACTAAGCTATATTTATTTTAAAAATATCTTACCATTTTCTACAAACCTGAATGATAGATATTAGAATGATAAAAGAAAATTAAACTAGACTGTCACTTTAATCTAGCAAGCTCACCCTACACATTTCTTAAAAGTGACATAACAAAAGTTGTAATGTACACAACATATAATAATATGTACAGATATTAGTTTAACTTATAAATTATACTGCATAGCTTCGCCATTAATTCTTAATTAACATTTTCTGAATTGTACATCTCTAAATCACACAACCAAAATTCATTCATAGGTAAAATACAAGACTTTTACACTCATTATCTGCTGGAGCTGTGTTGATATTTTAAAGTAAATGATATATAATAGCAGGCATGTGCTTGTAAAATTGATTATTTAACAACCAATTATGGGACTATTCTTTTCTTTCCATGTCCTTCTAATATTAGAAGGATGTGTTTGTTAGTGTCTTACTTGGATGGATAGATTATATATATATTATCTGATTTTAAAAGATGTATTTAAATAAATAAAAAAATATATAGTATTTTTCCTTATTTTGAGGAGACACATATACCTTGTAAAGAGTGTCTCACACTAACTTTGGGATAAAATATGTAAATGTCACCTAGGAAGATTTTTCAGATGAAATCTATCACAATCTGAGTCCTCTATAGCACAAAGTAGGGGGGAATGTATATGAAATAAATCTTAAAGGGACAGTATACTGTAAAATTGTTTTCCCTTAATGTGTTTACAATTGCTTTTTTTTACCAACTGCAGAGTATACAATGTATGAAAATTAGCTTTTTAAGGATAATATGTGTAAAGCTCTGATTTTGTGTTTTGAAGCCACAAACTAATAAAATGGGTTGAGCTTGTAGGTATAATGAGATCTCATTACTTTATCACATTGTGTTCATATACCTGCTTCTTTATCTTATATCTGTCTATAAATCAATCACCAATACTTGGAGAGAACAATGGAAAATTAACATTTTATTACCTTATCTCTGCTATATCCCACTGGGAGTGTAATTTCTTCTGCTGGCTGTGTTTACAAAGCTTATCTATAGCTTGGACCTGCGGCCACAACCTGTCAGCATAGGTGGGGATACCACATGCTAAATCAACTATTTCAAATGCCAATATAAGGGTAAAGGAGCTACTTGTAAACAATTTAATACACTCCAGCAGGTAAAGTGGATCATCATGAACAAATTAAAGGGGAGAAACATTTTGAGTAAACTGTCCCTTTAATAAATAGCTACATTCTTTATATATCCTTTGTTGAAGAAAAAACAATGCACATGGGTGAGGCAATCACACAAGGCATCTATGTGCAGCCACCAATCATCATCTGTTGAGCCTATCTAGATATGCTGTTCATCAAAGGATATGAAGAGAATAAATCAAATGATATAATAGAAGTAAATGAGAAAACGGTTTAAAATTGCATACTCTTTCTGAATCATGAAATTTAAAAATGGTATTTTATGTCCCTTTAAATATGTGTTATTTTTTTTAAAATCATTTCCAATTTGAGTCATGACGCACAACTTGTAATCTAGCTGAGAGTTAGAGGATAATGACAAAAGGTTTTAAATTATGTTCATCGTATTTTTGTTTGTTTTTAAATTTGAACCAGCACTGATTTGGCTGTATTGCAAAATATATGCATACAAAATAAAGCATTATGTTGAATTTGGTGGATACGCATATTATGGGGTCTACATACTGCTAAGATTTGCTGCCAAGACATTCACATGTATGCGTAGGTACATTTTTAAACTGTATTTATTACCCACCTGCTTGTGTATTTCTTTTGTACCGTTGCTTTATGGTATTATTGCATTGTTGTTTTTTTTGCTTTCATGATATGTTTTATGTTGATATGATATGTTGACAATGCTTGTGTTTCATGACCCATTTACTTGCTTTAAATGGTTAATCACACCAAATAAGACATATAAATGATGATACATTGGTTAAAGGACCATTAAATACAGTGGGATTGCTTAATCAATTAATGTACAATAATAGACCATACATTAATATTTAGAATTTAAATGAGCAGTACATTGTTTTGGAGAAATTTTGCAAGACGCCCTTAATTTCTCTGCTCCTATATCATGTGACAGTGATCAGCAAATCACACATAGGCACTGTGAACTCTTGCACTCAGTAGCTGCTAGTGTCTAAGAAACTGTACTGTGCTTATAAAAACACTGTACACAATTTGATAATAGAAATAAATTAAAAAGTAAATTTTTTTTTAATTGCATGCTCTATCTGAGTTTAATGTCCCTTTAATACTTAGGGGCCCATTTATCAAGCTCCGTAAGGGCCGTGTTTCTGGCGAGCCTTCAGACTCGCCAGAAACACCAGTTATGAAGCAGCGGTCTAAAGACCGCTGCTCCATAACCTGTCAGCCTGCTCTGATAAGGCGAACAGAGACCTCGTTAAAAAGCAACTTGATCGAATATGATCGGGTTGATTGACACCCCCTACTAGCGGCCGCGAATCTGCAGGGGGCGTCGTTGCACCAGCAGTTCACAAGAGCTGCTGGTGCAATGCTGAATGCGGAGAGCGTATTGCTCTCCGCATTCAGCGATGTCTATCGGACATGATCCGCTGATCGGATTATGTTGGACAGACATTTGTTAAATAGGCCCCTTAGTCTGTCTGATTGGCTGGTGCAATGTATTTGTGTTCTGCAAGCAATCAAATGATGATAATGACATATGACGATGATGATTGGTATTATTATCATTATTATTTGTCAAATTTTAGGTCTGAAGCTGAGACCATGGAAATCAATGAGATCAAAGTTTAACTAAATTCTTTTTTTTTAAAACTTATTATGTGAGTTGTAATATTTATTTCATTCAAAATAAAAAAATATAATAAATATAAATATTGCTCATTTTCCTAGAGTTGGAAGAAAGGCTTGAGGGTTTCAGTAAAGTTTTATATCTCCAGTTGGATTTTATGAATTCAGGAGGTTAAAAAGGGATAGTCATCATTTGGTGGGTCACAGTAAATAGTGGGCAGGGTTGCAAACATGTCTGGGTGGTCTAGGGCAGGGTTCTTCAAACTTTTTTTTCCCAAGACCCAGTGCCATGATACCACAAACCTTTGCGACCCTATTTTTATGCTTGGTTTGAAAATATTAGTAACTAATATTCAACTTGATAGCTGCAATTTTTGGTAAAGTGACTAAAATATGTGTGTACTTTATTCCTGATTGTAGTCAAACTTTAAAAAGTTGTAAAACGTAATAACACACCCTCACTCTCATACACCACACATACTTCCATATAACACACACACTCTCTCATACAACACAAACCACTCAAACTCTCATACAACAAAAACACCACACACTCTTATTCAACACACACACACACACAACACACACTCTCATACAACATACCCGAACCACACACACACACTCATGTAACACACACCACACACATTCTCATACAACACACACACAACACACACTCATACAACACACACCCCACATATACTCTCATACAACACACACACAACACTCACACTCATGCAACACACACCACACGCATTCTCATACAACACACACAAACATTTCAGGTAGCAGGCCAGACCTCCCAACCTGTGGCAATCCCTCAGGATGTGGGATAGTAGGGAGATATGAAGTTGAAGTTAAAAGGACATTAAACTGCTGAGTACAACTACAGTAGTTACTACTGACTATGCTATTGTGCTTGCAGCTGTCTTCAAAGTCTTTCTCTTATTTTACCCTTTACAAGTATTAGTGAAGCTCTTCACACTTGGTGCCTCAATCTTAGAGCTTATATTTTCTATGTCATTTTCAAACTGTGCAAAAATAATAATTAACACTTGTTATTGTATGTGAGCTAAACTGAAGTAAAAGGTAGAGTTTCCAAAAAGCAGATCTGTGGATGTGCACTGCTTCTATTACAGGAGGCAACAATACGCAAGCTACAAGATGGTGGCGTCCAGTATAAATGCAGCACTTAATCAACGAGCTTCTGTAATGAATTAAAATAAGAGAACATCTTTAAAGAGAGCTGTGGGTACAGGAGGGGTAACAATAGCATTGTGAGTATTAACCATCCTACTCTAGTTGTAAACAGCAGTTTAACATCCCTTTAAACTTAAAGGCTTTTAACTTTAATGTCTTCAAACTCATACTTATTCTATTTGTGGTGCTGAGGAGTGCTGATAAAACCCAACTGGGTTTTGCTGGAGATTATTTTAACCTCTTAAGGATTGTGAAGTACCCTGTACGTCACTGGTCGTTAAGGGATTTTTTGTTTATAATATTGCGGGCCGCACTATTACACCCTCCCTCCCTCCTGTGGGCTTCTAAAAATAACACTGTCTCGCCAATGACGGCGGGACCGCGCTATGGAAAAAGCAACCCCCATATAAAAACCAGCGACATATATTAAGGGGTTAATCCATGTAATTTTTCTCTTATTGAATTTATCCTTTTATTTTAAATTATATTTAGGTAATTACATTTTAGCCCACATTTTACTGACTGGTTTAAAATGTCAAACAAATGCATACTCTAATTCATCATAACATCATTATAGCAGTCATTTTTGCATTACTGACCCTAGATACTGGGCAAAACACACTGAAAATACCTAAAAACGCCATATTGGACGTACTATTAAATTATGGTCTAGATTTATTAAGCCTCTCTTCATTTCTCTTGTTTAGTTCACTACTGTACCAGCAATCATGTTGACTTGCAAGAGATGTTGACAGCAATAGAAATATTGTAACTTGTGAAATTCATGAAAAAAAGAATTAAAGAAAATATCCATATGTTACAGTAGACTTTTTAAAAGACGGGCGTTGTGTGTTTATTTTTTTATTTTTTTTTAAATGCTGTAATTCTACAAAGTAAAATCCTGTTATGTACAGTGAAAATGTAAACTTTTTAGCAGCTTCATTGTTTCAATGTAGCTAAACATGTGACTTGAATTATTATCAGTTAAAATGAGTTAAAAACTATAGGTATTAGCATTGCAGCTCCCATGCCGAAAACGCCTGGTGTGTGGGGGCTGCATATGGCTGCCACTCATAAAGCAGGGCTTTACCAAGCTATTTAACCCCTTTGTGGTTGTTAAATGCATATGCAGCAAAGGTTATTAATGTAAAAATCACATGCTTTCATTATTTGAAACATATATTTTGTGAATTAGGCAATCTTTTTAGTTTTCCAAGTATTTATCAGTGAATACAGATTTGGTGGCAATAATCAAAGCTATATTTGCTCTTCGTCAAAACCACTTTTAAAATGTTCCAAAAACCTTTAAGGGACATTCCGGTCAAAATATAAATGCATATAGATGAATTACATCTTTGAATAGAAACCTATTTGCAATAAACCTGTATTGGCAAAAATGCTTCTAGTAAAAATTATAACTGTTTTAGTGTTAACATTTTTATCTGCACATGCACGTGAAGCATAGCAAGATATTCTCAGTGCACCAGCATTTAAAATACTGCAGCTGCTCAGAGCACCAGTGGGGCTTGTATCATGTCAGTAATTAACAAATTGAGTCAGAGTCATTACCAGATGGTACAAGCACCTTAGGCTCTCTGATCAAGTTTTGTGCTTAAAATGCTTGTCCACAGTGCAAACTTAAATACAGTTTTGAAACAGCTATAGCTTTTATTAGAAGCATATTTGCTAATACATGTATATTACAAAAATGTTTCTATTCAAAACTGAAATGAATCCATGTGGATTCCAAATTTGGCTGGAATATCCCTTTAACCCCTTAATGACCACAGCACTTTTCCATTTTCTGTCCGTTTGGGACCAAGGCTATTTTTACATTTCTGCGGTGTTTGTGTTTAGCTGTAATTTTCCCCTTACTCATTTAATGTACCCACACATATTATATACCGTTTTTCTCGCCATTAAATGGACTTTCAAAATATACCAACAACCAAACTTATGCAATTATAGCATACATGGTTGTAAATGCTTCTCTGGGATCCCCTTTGTTCATAAATAGCAGACATATATGGCTTTGGTTTTGCTTTTTACTAATTAGAAGGCTGCTAAATGCGACTGCGCACCACACGTGTATTATGCCCAGCAGTGAAGGGGTTAATTAGGGAGCATGTAGGGAGCTTCTAGGGTTAATTTTAGCTTCAGTGTAGTGTAATAGACAACCCCAAGTATTGATCTAGGCCCATTTTGGTATATTTCATGCCACCATTTCACAGCCAAATGCGATCAAATAAAAAAAAACACAAAATTTTTCACAATTTTAGGTTTCTCACTGAAATTATTTACAAACAGCATGTGCAATTATGGCACAAAGAGTTGTAAATGCTTCTCTGGGATCCCCTTTGTTCAGAAATAGCAGACATATATGACTTTGGCGTTGCTTTTTGGTAATTAGAAGGCCGCTAAGTGCTGCTGCGCATCACACGTGTATTATGGCTAGCAGTGAAGGGGTTAATTAGGTAGTTTGTAGGGAGCTTGCAGGGTTAATTTTAGCTTTAGTGTAGAGATCAGCCTCCCACCTGACACATCAGACCCCTGATCCCTCCCAAACAGCTCCCTTCCCTCCCCCACCCCACAATTGTCCCCGCCATCTTAAGTACTGGCAGAAAGTCTGCCAGTACTAAAATAAACATTTAAAAAAAATTAAAAAAAATCTTTAGCATATTTACATATGCTACTTTGTAGGATCCCCCTTAGCCCCCAACCTCCCTGATCCCCCCCCAAAACAGCTCTCTAACCCCCCCTCTGCCTTATTGGGGGCCATCTTGGGTACTGGCAGCTGTCTGCCAGTACCCAGTTTACAATATATTTTCTCTTTTTTATTTAATTTTTTATGTTTTTCTGTAGTGTAGCTTCCCCACGACCAACCCCTACCCCCACCCCCTCCCAGATCCCTTAGATTACTTTTTTGGGGCATTTATTCCCCCTCTTCCTCCCACTTACATAGTGTAGTGTAAGCGGTTCCCACCCGCTCCCTCCCCGTGCACGCACCCGCCCGCCGCCCCCGTGCACGCGCGCGTGTCTGTGCGCGCCCCTGACTTTCCCGTCCCCGATCCCGCCCCCCTCTGTGTGTCAGAAACCATCGATGGCCGCCCACCCGCCTCCCACTGCAGCTCCCACCCACCAACGATTGTGGCCATCGATGTCCGTTGTAGAGAGGGCCACAGAGTGGCTCTCTCTGCACCGGAGGGGTACAAATTGTTATTGCAGGATGCCTCGATATTGAGGCATCCTGCAATAACCGGAAAGCAGCTGGAAGCGATGAGGATCGCTTCCAGCTGCTTTCCAAACCGAGGACGTACGCCATACGTCCTCAGGCGTTAACTGTTTTTTTTCTGAGGACGTATGGCGTACGTCCTCGGTCATTAAGGGGTTAAAGGGTTATCTCTCAGCCTACCAGTTATAACCATTTGTTTCAATGTTTTAACTTTATGCTCTTGATAAAGGCTTCTTTTAGCCGAAACGCGTTGATCTGTATTTTAAATAAAACCTGAAGCTGCACCTGAAGACACCTTTGCGATGATTTTAATAAAAGACTTATTTTAACTGCAATCTCATGAGTATAACCAGTTTGTGCGCCTACCACATTGTCTGAAATATGCTACACTATTGTGAGCTCTTTTATTTTAGAGGTGAAAGCAACAAGGTTGACTCAGAGGACGTGGGCAGCTTGGTTCCCTGGAGGTGACACAGCACCGCCCGCCACTTCCAACACTTTCAGTTAGAAAGCTTTGCCTTCTGAAGTCTGAAGTGTGTATATTTAATTCTCACAGGAATTTGAAAAAATATTTTTTTCAGAGGTAGATGAAAGGAAATAGGAGAAAAACAAATACTGCCAATTGTGTTACTTTGCCTAATTACACATGCTTATCAAATGTTTTATGAGTCTTGACTTCCACTACGAACCATAGCTTAAAGAAATATTAAATCCAATTTTTTCTTTCAGGATTCAGATAGAGCATGCAATTTTAAGCAACTTTCTATTTTACTCCTATTATCAATTTTTCTTCTTTCTTTTGCTATCTTTGATTTAAAAAGCAGGAATGTATTCATAGGAGACTGCCCATTTTTGGTTCAGCACTCTGGGTAGAGCTTGCTAATTGGTGGCTACATTTAGCCACCAATCAGCAAGCCCTACCCAGGTGCTGAACAAAAAATGGGCCGGCTTCTAAGCTTACATTCCAGCTTTTTCAATTAAAGATACCAAATAAAGAAGAAAAATTGATAAAAGGAATAAATTAGAAAGTTGCTTAAAATTGCATGCTCTATCTGAATCATGAAAAAAAATTGGGCTTAATATTTCTTTAATGATTTTAATGGAGAGAACTGAATATTTTTTAAATTAAAGTTTGCACCTTAAAGGGCCATAATAGAAAAAAAAATTGCATGCTCTGTCTAATTTGTTGGAGCATGTAATTGTAAGACTATTGACCCTACACTACTGTGTGTTTAACCCCAACAAAGAAGTTAAGAACACAATAGAAGTGCTGCTCAGGAACATTCACACAACTGAATGTGCAACTAGTGCTGCTTATTGGATCAGCAGTGGTTTCCACTCTGGACCAGCAGTGCTCTGCGAGTGCAGGGAGTCACTTCTACTGTGTGTTTAACCCCTTTGTGGGGGTTAAACACACAGTAGAGGAGGGTCATTAGTCTTATAATGAAGTGCTCTAACGAAATAGAGCATGTCATTGTTCAACTATTATGGCCATAATGCAGCTTCATAAATAAGCCCCTGTGTCCAATCTTGATTGACAGTCACGTGGGGCACCTATTACATGCTTCTGTGTCACTAGGAGAACTTTAAAGGGACATTAAACACTTTGAGATGGTAATATAAAATGATAAATCTTATTTTATTTTGTCCCTTTTTTCTGTAATTGCATTCTGAAATTGTGAGGTTTTCAGCTCCTATTAGAAATAAGACAGAACACTGTTATATTCCACACAGCCATTGGCTGCTCTCTCTAGTGACCTATGTATAACTGTCCCTAATTGGCCACAGCAGAGAATATGGCAGCTCCCATTGTTTTATAGACACTAAAACGTTACACTTATTTTGTCAATATTTAAAAAGCTAATGAAACTTCAAAAATACATCTACATGTTATTCTCAGTCTAATCTTTTCTTTGAATGCATCGTTCAATCTAGCATAATAAGAAAAAAAGTAAAATAAATTAACATCTGCATCATGTTCAAAGAAAGGTTTCCACAGGTTTATATTTTTGAGTAAAAAAAAAATTACTTGAAAGTGAGTTCGACTACACTATAGGCTGAATAGCAGAAATACAGAACTAAAAAAAGTCAAATCGAGTGACTGGAAATCTTAGTCGTAAAAACTGAACCAAATAGTAACATTTCAGACTTTTGCCTCTTTTGGATCAATGAGATAATAATGATGGAATCTGGAATGTAATATGAAGTCTCAGTTCTTGTGAGAAAACCATGCTGAGATAAAGGTCATGTTCCACCGTTTATCAATGCGTAGTTCAGCTGAGCAGGGAGTTTATAGGATACAGTAGTAGCAGTGCATTTATAGTTGTGTCTAGTGAGGGCAAAGGTGTGGTGCAGTGCAGCAATAAACAGGAGGAGGTGGTGGGGAACTGCTGTTATCCTTGCAAGTCTCCTGTTTAGCATCCTGTGTGCTTATAGCCAGCAAAATGTGCCATCAGTTTTAAAAAAAAATGCTCTTTATTTTCAGGACGTTTAATGAACCATAACTGTGTTTTTGTAAGGTGCTTATTATATCATTTGGCTCACATGATACAGCCTAATGGGACTTTGATAAGAAATATAGGTCTACTGGCAGTAAGTTACTCAGGACGCGTGACTTTAGGGAGTAGCAGACAGAGTAGCCTTTCTCAGTGCACTGCCGCCTCCTGAAGTGAGCCCAGCTTTGATTGCTGCACGGGAAGGTTATATAACAGAGCAGTAGCACAGCAGCTCTCCTGGTATGTGAGTAGCCACTGACAGTGACAGCCCAGGAGCACTGAGCTCAGGGAGGGCTGCAGTCCTCCTGCTCTCTGCACATGCACCTCCAGCTCAGACACAGCTGTCCACAGAGGCACACTTTGAACCGTTCAGATGTCACCTATGGTGAGTATTTCAGCTTAATTTAATACAATATTGATATAATTGCTTTTAATGCCTTGCTGCTTGCCAGCTTGTACCTGGAAATTACATTACAAACGTATGTGATTTCTGGCAAGCTATATTTATATGACTAACTGTTCAATATTAACATTCAATGTTTTTCATCTCCTATTTTTTTAAATATTTTCATCATCCACAAGCAATGTATCTGAGACTGGTATGCACAATTATATCAATGCATAAGTATTTCTAACTTTCTGTGACAATGAATAGTTTGGTAATTTGGAATACTTTATATGTCATATTGCTATACAATATTTAGAGTATAAATATCAGTGTGCTTGCTAAGGTTCCTATGCTTTGTATTTATATCGGTATGCATGAGTGAACTAATCTCAGGTGAGATTGCACTATGTGGTCTTTCCTAACTTCAAAGAAAATGTTTTGTGTGTGTGAGAGAGAGAAAGAGAATATATCTACTATGATGTGTATATGTGTGAAATCATATATTATCTATGTGTTAATTCATAGCATATACAGTTCATTACAATATAACAGGGCTTAGAAATGAATATATTATGGTTGTATGCATGTGTGTTCATATATTTTGATGTGCATGTTGTGTCTCTGTGTTAATCTAGTATGATGTGGTGTGTTTATATATGTGTGTTGGAATAACAAAGTATGTTGTTTATGTATGGAAATTACTATATATTTTTGTGTGTGGGTGATATATTACATGTACAGTATATGTGTGTATGTTAACCCTTTAAGGACACAGCTTTCAGTTTGCTCATTTGTTTTATGACGGAAAAATTCCGTCATATGTCCTTAAGAGGTTAATGTATACTTTATGAGGTTTGTGTGAATTTATATATTATAATGTGTGCGTTTGAGTGGTAATTCATCTGTTATGCTGTGTATATGTATGTGAATTCCAATACTATTTTTGGAATACTATATTATGGTTTTGTGTCTGTGTGTGTGAATCATATACTATGATGTGTGTAGGTGTGTTAATTCATTTATTATGATGTGTGTGAGAGTGAATTTATTTATTTGATGTGTGTGCATATCTTGATTTATATATTATGTGGTATGCAAATTTATATTTAACAATGTGTAATTGATATAGCATGGTGTTTGTGTGCGAATTCATATATTATGAAATGTGTGTGAATTTATACTCCTGCAAACTATCGGCTAGATTTAGAGTTTTGTCGGTAAGGACCCGCGTAGCTAACACCGGCTTTTTTCTGGCCGCACCATAAAAATAACTCTGGTATTGAGAGTCCACATAAAGGCTGCGTTAGGCTCCAAAAAAGGAGCGTAGAGCATATTTAACGCAGCTTCAACTCTCGATACCAGAGTTGCTTACGCAAGCGGCCAGCCTCTAAAACGTGCTTGTGCACGATTCCCCCATAGGAAACAATGGGGCTGTTTGAGCTGAAAAAAAACCTAACACCTGCAAAAAAGCCACGTTCAGCTCCTAACGCAGTCCCATTGTTTGCTATGCGTAAACACTTCCTACGCCTGCACCTAACACTCTAACATGTACCCCGAGTCTAAACACCCCTAAGCTTACACTTATTAACCCCTATTCTGCCGCCCCCGCTATCGCTGACCCCTGCATATTATTATTAACCCCTAATCTACCGCTCCGGACACCGTCGCTACTTACATTATCCCTATGTACCCCTAATCTGCTGCCCTAACATTGCCGACCCCTATATTATATTTATTAACCCCTAATCTGCCCCCCACAACGTCGCCTCCACCTGCCTACACTTATTAACCCCTAATCTGCTGAGCGGACCTGAGCGCTACTATAATAAAGTTATTAACCCCTAATCCGCCTCACTAACCCTATAATAAATAGTATTAACCCCTAATCTGCCCTCCCTAACATCGCCGACACCTAACTTCAATTATTAACCCCTAATCTGCCGACCGGAGCTCACCGCTATTCTAATAAATGTATTAACCCCTAAAGCTAAGTCTAACCCTAACACTAACACCCCCCTAAGTTAAATATAATTTACATCTAACTAAATTAATTAACTCTTATTAAATAAATTATTCCTATTTAAAGCTAAATACTTACCTGTAAAATAAATCCTAATATAGCTACAATATAAATTATAATTACATTGTAGCTATTTTAGGATTAATATTTATTTTACAGGCAACTTTGTAATTATTTTAACCAGGTACAATAGCTATTAAATAGTTAAGAACTATTTAATAGTTACCTAGTTAAAATAATTACAAAATTACTTGTCAAATAAATCCTAACCTAAGTTACAATTAAACCTAACACTATACTATCATTAAATTAATTAAATAAAATACCTACAATTACCTACAATTAAACCTAACACTACACTATCAATACATTAATTAAATACAATACCTACAAATAACTACAATGAAATAAACTAACTAAAGTACAAAAAATAAAAAAGAACTAAGTTACAAAAAATAAAAAAATATCTACAAACATAAGAAAAATATTACAACAATTTTAAACTAATTACACCTACTCTAAGCCCCCTAATAAAACAACAAAGCCCCCCAAAATAAAAACTACCCTACCCTATTCTAAATTACTAAAGTTAAAAGCTCTTTTACCTTACCAGCCCTGAACAGGGCCCTTTGCGGGGCATGCCCCAAGAAGTTCAGCTCTTTTGCCTGTAAAAAAAAACATACAATACCCCCCCCCCACATTACAACCCACCACCCACATACCCCTAATCTAACCCAAACCCCCCTTAAATAAACCTAACACTAAGCCCCTGAAGATCTTCCTACCTTGTCTTCACCATACCAGGTTCACCGATCGGTCCTGAAGAGCTCCTCCGATGTCCTGATCCAAGCCCAAGCGGGGGGCTGAAGATGTCCATGATCCGGTAGAAGTCTTCATCCAAGCGGGGCAGAAGAGGTCTTCCATCCGATTGAAGTCTTCATCCAAGCGGGGCAGAAGAGGTCTTCCATCCGATTGAAGTCTTCATCCAGGCGGCATCTTCTATCGACATCCATCTGGAACGGAGCGGCAGCATCCTGAAGACCTCCGACGCGGAACATCCATCCTGGCCGATGACTGAACGACGAATGACGGTTCCTTTTTAATGACGTCATCCAAGATGGCGTCCCTCGAATTCCGATTGGCTAATAGGATTCTATCAGCCAATCGGAATTAAGGTAGGAATATTCTGATTGGCTGATGGAATCAGCCAATCAGAATCAAGTTCAATCCGATTGGCTGATCCAATCAGCCAATCAGATTGAGCTCGCATTCTATTGGCTGTTCCGATCAGCCAATAGAATGCGAGCTAAATCTAATTGGCTGATTCCATCAGCCAATCAGAATATTCCTACCTTAATTCCGATTGGCTGATAGAATCCTATCAGCCAATCGGAATTCGAGGGACGCCATCTTGGATGACGTCATTTAAAGGAACCGTCATTCGTCGTTCAGTCGTCGGCCAGGATGGATGTTCCGCGTCGGAGGTCTTCAGGATGCTGCCGCTCCGTTCCAGATGGATGTCGATAGAAGATGCCGCCTGGATGAAGACTTCAATCGGATGGAAGACCTCTTCTGCCCCGCTTGGATGAAGACTTCAATCGGATGGAAGACCTCTTCTGCCCCGCTTGGATGAAGACTTCTACCGGATCATGGACATCTTCAGCCCCCCGCTTGGGCTTGGATCAGGACATCGGAGGAGCTCTTCAGGACCGATCGGTGAACCTGGTATGGTGAAGACAAGGTAGGAAGATCTTCAGGGGCTTAGTGTTAGGTTTATTTAAGGGGGGTTTGGGTTAGATTAGGGGTATGTGGGTGGTGGGTTGTAATGTTGGGGGGGTATTGTATGTTTTTTTTACAGGCAAAAGAGCTGAACTTCTTGGGGCATGCCCCGCAAAGGGCCCTGTTCAGGGCTGGTAAGGTAAAAGAGCTTTTAACGTTAGTAATTTAGAATAGGGTAGGGCATTTTTTATTTTGGGGGGATTTGTTGTTTTATTAGGGGGCTTAGAGTAGGTGTAATTAGTTTAAAATTGTTGTAATATTTTTCTTATGTTTGTAGATATTTTTTTATTTTTTGTAACTTAGTTCTTTTTTATTTTTTGTACTTTAGTTAGTTTATTTCATTGTAGTTATTTGTAGGTATTGTATTTAATTAATGTATTGATAGTGTAGTGTTAGGTTTAATTGTAGGTAATTGTAGGTATTTTATTTAATTAATTTAATGATAGTATAGTGTTAGGTTTAATTGTAACTTAGGTTAGGATTTATTTGACAGGTAATTTTGTAATTATTTTAACTAGGTAACTATTAAATAGTTCTTAACTATTTAATAGCTATTGTACCTGGTTAAAATAATTACAAAGTTGCCTGTAAAATAAATATTAATCCTAAAATAGCTACAATGTAATTATAATTTATATTGTAGCTATATTAGGATTTATTTTACAGGTAAGTATTTAGCTTTAAAAAGGAATAATTTATTTAGTAAGAGTTAATTAATTTCGTTATATGTATATTATATTTAACTTAGGGGGGTGTTAGTGTTAGGGTTAGACTTAGCTTTAGGGGTTAATACATTTATTAGAATAGCAGTGAGCTCCGGTCAGCAGATTAGGGGTCAATAATTGAAGTTAGGTGTCGGCGATGTTAGGGAGGGCAGATTAGGGGTTAATACTATTTATTATAGGGTTAGTGAGGCGGATTAGAGGTTAATAACTTTATTATAGTAGCGCTCAGGTCCGCTCGGCAGATTAAGGGTTAATAAGTGTAGGCAGGTGGAGGCGACGTTGTGGGGGGCAGATTAAGGGTTAATAAATATAATATAGGGGTCGGCGGTGTTAGGGGCAGCAGATTAGGGGTACATAGGGATAACGTAGGTGGCGGCGCTTTGCGGTCGGCAGATTAGGGGTTAATAAGTGTAGGTAGCTGGCGGCGACGTTGTGGGGGGCAGGTTAGGGGTTACTAAATATAATATAGGGGTCGGCGGTGTTAGGGGCAGCAGATTAGGGGTACATAAGGATAACGTAGTTGGCGGTCGGCAGATTAGGGGTTAAAAAAATGTAATCGAGTGGCGGCGATGTGGGGGGACCTCGGTTTAGGGGTACATAGATAGTTTATGGGTGTTAGTGTACTTTAGAGTACAGTAGTTAAGAGCTTTATGAACCGGCGTTAGCCCAGAAAGCTCTTAACTACTGACTTTTTTCCTGCGGCTGGAGTTTTGTCGTTAGAGTTCTAACGCTCACTTCAGCCACGACTCTAAATACCGGAGTTAGAAAAATCCCATTGAAAAGATAGGATACGCAATTTACGTAAGGGGATCTGCGGTATGGAAAAGTTGCGGCTGAAAAGTGAGCGTTAGACCCTTTTTTGACTGACTCCAAATACCAGAGTTAGCCTAAAACCAGCGTTAGGAGCCTCTAACGCTGGTTTTCACGGCTAACGCCAAACTCCAAATCTAGGCCTATAGAAGGTAGATTTAAACCCATAAGCTCTAGGGCAGACAGTAATTTTGTACATTTTTATCATGGCAAGAAGTTCTAAAACAATATATTTTGTTAAATGTCATTACACAGCAGTAATGCTAAAATATAAAAAGTATATGCATTTTATTTCTAATCCTACTGCTGTGAGTTTCATTGGTGTAAATGATTTTTGCGTGCAATTAATTATTTGTATCTTTTTTTTCTTTTGCATAGAAGGACTTACTAAAAATGATTTGGTGCTGTATAAACAAGACAATAAAAGCATTCCCTGTGGTTGGAAAGGGAATTAAAAAAATAATAAGCTGAATAAGGGTATGAAAACCCAAGTTTACAATACACAGCTAAGATTCATGAATATTATAGGGAAAGTGGATTTTCGTGTCACTATTTTTTTTATACCTGGTTGATCATATGACTACGTTTGGAAGCACTTTGAGTTCATCTTTTTTTTCTGTAAATGATAGACAATAAGTGACTTTGTGAATGGATACACATAGAGAAGTTATTGTGGAAAATTTTACCTAAATACAGCAACAATACAATATGAAAATAGCCGTCTTTTAATATTGTATCAATACTGCAAGTCAGTCCAAATAAAGGCTCCACAATCACTACAAATTTGTCATAAACCAACATGGCCATTTTTTGAGCATCAGATTATTTTTTAAGAAACATTGGTGAAAAAACCCTGAATCATTTAAATACTTTTAAAACAAATACTGGAATTTCTTACCTTAAATGGACATACAAGTGTAAAATAAAATTAGCTGTTTTGTTACAGCATATTATCTTTAAAAAAATGCCCATTTTCTACTGGATATTTAAAGGGATATAAAAGCCCAAAAACTTCCTTTATGATTCATATAAAACATACAATTTGAAACGAGTTCTGTTGGTATTATTTGATATAAAGCACACCTAGTTAGGCGTAGGAGTCAGGAGCTAGCTGCTGATTGGTGGCTGCATATATATGCCTCTTGTAATTGGCTTACCAATTTGTTGAGCTAGCTCCCAGTAGCTCTAACTTCAACACTGCTGCCATAGAATGCATGCACTCTCCTGAGCTTTTATCATCTTACCTACATTTATCTTTCAATAAAGGATACCAAGAGAAAAAAATCAAATGTGGTAATAGAAGTATATTGGAAAGTTGTTTAAAAATGTACACTCTCTGAATAATGGGATAAAGTAAGGTTAATGTGGTGCTTCTTGGTATAGTACATTGCTTCTCCTGGGAATAATGAGGCAGTACTTACATATCTGCCCTGCTCAGTAGTGGTGTGGTAATTCGCCAGGTTAACACATTTGCAAATGTTAAACACAGTGAAAAAAATAGCATTTAAAAAAAAAAATACATTAGCAAAAATGTTATTTTTGCACTTTTATTTCTCTTAAAATCACACTTACATTCCTGTAGATCAGTGCTTTCCAAACTGTGTGTTGTGACACATTAGTGTGTCGGCAGCAGTGTGTAGGGGTGTCCATGCTTCAGCACAAATTTTTTTTAATTTAAATTTTTTTTTTTGGTTTCTGACTTTCTGCCTGCCTGCTATGCATATCATGTGGTTGACTCGTGATTGATACCTAGTGGGTCACAGATCATCTTAACCTATTGGCGCAGCTCAGCGGGAACTGAAACTATTCCCATTGGCGACTTTGGCGGCACATTGGCTCCTGACTGCACGAGTGGTCTCCTCAATCAGCTTGTGACTGCATGTGTAGTCAGTGAGTGGGACAGCAGTGCTTTTGCAACGTGGGCAGTAGTCAGTGCAACTCGCTGAGCTCTGAGGGCAGCAGCTTAAATGCTGAGCTGAAGTCTGAAGTCAAAGTGTTGTTTTTTTTGCAGCTAGCTCCCAGTAATGCATTGCTGCTCCTGCTCTTGATATATGGATAAGAAGTGGAAGCTTAAAAATGCTTGATGATGAAATGCATTATTATCTAATATTCCACCAAATATTCAGAAACTGTGTTCATCAACCTCATACATCCCATTAAACTAGTAAATAGCTGGGCCTAACCCCCTTCCCCCCTCCCCTTCCCATCACTAGATAGCAGGTTGAGAACCAAATTGTCTGTAAATGTTTCATTCATATGTATGGAAAAGATTGTTTCTTACAGCGTGTTAAGTATATTGGAATCGGCAAGAAATGCCTTTAAGTCATACAACGTACACTAGCAATAGCTTTTACTTGGGACTTTGTAAATATGAGCAGTGTAACGGCACGGGTAGCCTCCTTCCGTTGCACCTACATATGGACCATTCGAACAATCCCTCTATCTCAGAGTGACTTTTGCACACAAGTGACTAACTGTGACAGTGGCCTATTCACAAACTACTATGTCCCCACGGGTTATAACGACACTATGCATTCCCTGAGTTGTATACTGAATAATATGCTGTAAGATTGCCGAATTTCAATAAAGTTTCTTTTTCAAAAAAAAAAAATAGTAAGTAGCTATTGGTGGTATTAAACTTTTTTTTAATTCTTGCACATCCATACTGTTACTTGTAAATACATTTAGTTATTATATCATTTATGTATTTGTCCGTATCTCTTAAAACAAGTTAGTTTAAAAATGTGTCACCAACATGAAAAGTTTGGAAAGCTCTGCTGTAGATTATAAGCTCTTTGGAACAGCTCTCTCCTCATCCTGTAATAATGATTGTTTAATTTGTTTATCTATCTGTGTTTTTACTGCAAATCAGTGTAATTGTTTATTCCTGCTTATGTACACAGCGCAAAAGAATTTGACAGCACTTTATAAAAATGATACCGATAAGAAAACACACATGGTTTCCAAGGTATATGATACATTTTTCTTTCATGATTCAGATAGAGCATGCAATTTTAAGCAACTTTCTAATTTACTCCTATTATCAAATTTTCTTCGTTCTCTTGGTATTGTTATTTGAAAAAGTAGGAATGTAAGCTTAGGAGCCAGCCCATTTTTGATTTTTGGTTACATTTACCCAACAATCAGTAAGTGCTACCAGGTGCTGAACCAAAAATTAGCCGATATTTACGGCTCCGCTTGTAATCTGACCCTTTATGTTTAAAATGTGAAGTAAAAGCTGTGTAAATTTAAACTAATGCAGCCGTATCAGTAGTGTACTTCCTGCTAATGCTTATTGGTCTAATAGTTACTTAAAGGACCACTCAATGCAGTAGAATTGCATAATTAAAGGTACATAAAACCCAAATTTTTCTTTCATGATTCAGATAGAGAATACAATTTTAAACAACTTTCTAATTTACTTCTATGATCTAATCTGTTTCATTCTCTTGGTATCATTTGTTGAAGGAGCAGCAATGCACTACTAGTTTCTAACTGAACACATGGGTGAGCCAATCACATTCAATATATATATGCAGCCACCAATCAACAGATAGAACCTAGGTTCTCTGCTGCACATGAACTTGCCTAGATAAACCTTTCAGCAAATGATAACAAGAGAAGGAAGCAAATTAAATAATAGAAGTAAATTGGAAAGTTGTTTAAAACTGTATTCTCTGTCTGAATCATGAAAGAAAAATGTTGAGTTTCATGTCCCTTTAAGTGCACAATGAAAAGATACGGCAATAGAACTTACTCTGAATTTCAAATAAGCAGTAGATTTTTAAATTAATATTTTCTGCCATTTTCCAGCCCCCTGCTCAGTCAGTAGGATCTTGTTCCCCAGAAAGTGTGAATATAAAAAGACTGTGCAAAATTTGACAATGGAAGTAAATTGGAAAGTGTCTTAAAACTGCATTTTCTTTCTGAATCATAAAAGTTTATTTTGACTTGAGTGTCCCTTTAAAATGTGCTTCTCTGCTATTTCGATTGGCTGATAGCTAATTCCTGCTAAAACTCATTGGCTAATATTTGCAATAAGCATTTTGAGGAAGCACACACTTGATAATGTATTGGTTTTAATTTAAATAGCTTTTACTTCAGCTAGTTTAAATGCTGTTCTCTCATATAGATGTAAGAACGTGTTTGAGTGTGAGACATTGTTGCAATAGTATTACTATTTAAAGCTATCATACAATTCACTGCTACAGTAGCTTTTAACTTTTTTTTTTGCTTTTGGACACACTCGACATTCTTTTGACACACCTGATTTACTTTAATATGTATGTAACACTCCAGGTGCTCCATTATTTTGGTTAAAAATGCAAAACTAATAATACTTGGAATACTGAGCCCAATTATGTGGCCTGCTCTAAACCTAATAGGTTTCCTGGTTTTTATTGTTATTGGTGTTGGTGAACTTACCGTTAAGATTATGGGCAAGATACTAAGCAGCAATTAAGGATCCACTATAAAAAAAATAATTAAATAAAAGCCAGATATTTTTTACTGAGGCTTTTTTTTTAAATACTTGAACAAACTGTTGTTTAATTACAGCATGCTACATGTTCCTTTACTAAATAATAGCAGCGGGTCCTTCACTGGTACTTATCATATATGCATGCTTGTATCATAGCCTGTTGTAGCTAACAACCTGCCCCCACCTCAATTACTAACCTGGCCCACTCGAACTGCAGTTTATCCTATCCTCTGCTGAACCAGTACCCCAATTAACTCTAACTGCAACTTCCTCTAACACAGTTAACCATAAACATGACCTTACCCCACTGTAATTACCATCTACACTAAATTAACTTGCCAATATTTATAACTCCACCACAATTGCCCCTTACGTTAAATTGCCCCCTACGTTAAATTGCCCCCATACACAAATCCTGGTTAGCAACTACCGCCCATGTGATATTTCCCTATTGCCATCCACCTAATACTAAACCTCCTCAGAATAGTGAGTATGCATAATCTAGACTGTGGGTGCACCCATCAGCAATCCTAAATGGTTAACCATATTAACCACCAAAATTGCCTTCTTATTGCACCTAATAATTACCAAAATATGCCATGGTATGAAGTTGAATAGTGTTGCATAGATTAATTATTATTAGTAGTAGTAGCAGTAGTAGTATATTTTTATTTGTAGAGTGCCAACAGATTCTGCAATGCTAAAGAGGCTGCAGGCAGAAACATTTTCAACTAGTTTTAAACATTGGGCTTTTATGTTGGGTATGGGGTTTAGGTTAAGGTGATGAGGTTAAGAAAGTGTGATGGAGGAGGGCACAATGTAAAGGAGGAATTTTATGGAGAAGCAACTGATGTAAAGGGATTATATTTTAGAGGAGGGATAATTTAAAGGGTTAATATTGTGGTGGAGGGGGTGGTGTGTTGGGTGGTTATTTTAATTTAGGTGTGGTAGTTGTGGTGAGGAAAAGTCTTGTGTAGGGTTAGCTGTGAGGGGAGATCATGGCTAAGGATTGGTGGGCTGAATAAGTGGTGGTTAGGGGTAATTGTGGTTTGGTGCAAGGCAATGTTTGGTTAGGGTTAATTGCAAAAAAACCTTTACTCAATGTGCAGTATAATTCATTTTTGGCCACCACACATGGTTTATATCCTACTTACAATTTATTTACACCAGCTAAAACGTGTAGCTAACAAAAATAAGTTTGCCATTGCATTGCCTCCCAAAACAAATAATAGCAACAGTCATAAGAGCCTGCTGCAATTATATTGTAGTACAAGGTAATAGGTTTCGCTATCACTTATTTGCTTTTGCAATGCTTGAACCACTGAACATTTGTACAACTTGAATGTGATGGCTGTATCCCAGCATTTGCTAAAGGATTAACCAAAGGCAATAACTGGGAGTTTCCGAGAGTTCTACATGTGGTGTGACACACTAAACTAATATTATTTAATGCAAGCTTTCTGGTTGGTTTAAATACTCAATGACTAAATTTTAATTAACCTTTTAATGTCGTTATGCCGTTCTATTCCGTCATAATTACACTGGGCTTTAGAGTCGTTATGACGGAATAGAACGTCTTAGCCAACGGCTGTCCTGAAGCCTACTGCGCTTCCTGGATTTGATCGCGGTCTGGAGGGCGTTCCTAGGGTTATAGGGACACCCCGCAGACCCGATCCAATAATTGAAATCTTGCGATCGTGTGCACGATCGTGTGATTTCAATTTGTCTACATCGGAACAGTTGTTCCAATGTAGACACTTTAACCCCAGCAGGAAAGGGTTAAATAGGCATTTAGTAAATTTATTTATCAAAGCCCCTCATCTTAATATGTGTCTTGTGAATAGTATAACTACCTAATGCTAATTTTATGTGTGTGGAAATTCTGTGTTTGCAATACCATTCCAATATAATCTCTTTACATAATATAATATGTTGAACAAAAGCAATGTGATTAGCCTGTAAAAAGGCTCATATGATTTAGCACTTTAAGGAATTCCTAGGCTCTTTGTAATCTTCTTTCTGAATTTATTAAACTCTGTGGTAAATTTTGTTAATTCTATTTAGTTATAATACATTATTAGTCAATTGGGTTGTAATAATTGATGTTGAGAAAAGATTGGATAGAAGGGGATTAACATTAATTCTTGGTCTCTGTAGATCATTTTGGCACATCTGAAGCTTTGACATTTTTTTATGGTTCATTGTCTTGTTCATTTGTTCATTCAAAATTTACTAAAACCTATATGCTTTCTGGCACCATTTTGACAATAATTCTCTTTTCAGCATTGTTTTGGTACCAAAGTAATTGGATTTAACCTGCTAATGAAGCTATAGATAACATTTTGAGTAATGTTTAAATGGACAGTAAACACCTTGTAATACAAGACATTTATGGTTTGTGGCTGTAGAAAAACATATTAGCCATGTCTAATTTAACCCCTTAGTGACCAGACCATTTTTCAATTTTCTTACCGTTAAAGTGAAGGTCAATTTTGATGAATTAGTGCCCGGTTTTTAATAATCCTATTAAAAACAAGGGCACTTTAATTCATCAAAATTGCCATTTCACTCGTTTTCTTCAAAAACGTACCTTTTAATCCTGACAGCCGCGGCAGCGCTTCCTCCGCCTGTCGCAAGCCCTCTTCGCTGATCCAAAATGATGAATCCGGCTTCCTTTAATCACGGTGTTGCCTTTAGGCCATGATTCCCCTGGGGGAAGCCGTGATTGGAGAAAGCCGGATTCGTCATTTCTGACATATGAAGAGGCTTCCGACGGTCCGGGGAATCGCTGGAGCGGCTGTCAGGATTAAAAGGTAAGTTTTTGAAGAAAACGAGTGAAATGTCAATTTTGATTAATTAAAGTGCCTTTGTTTTTAATAGGATTATTAAAAACAGGGCTCTAATTCGTCGAAATTGACCTTCACTTTAAAGACCAGGGATGTTTTTAAATTTTTGCGGTGTTTGTGTTTAGCTGTAATTTTCCTCTCACTCATTTACTGTACCCACACATATTATATACCGTTTTTTCTCGCCATTAAAGATACCATTATTTTCGTCATATCATATCATTTACTATAAAAAAATGATAAAATATGATTAAAAAATGGAAAATATTACACTTTTCTAACTTTGACCCCCAGAATCTGTTACACATCTACAACCACCAAAAAACACCCATGCTAAATAGTTTCTAAATTTTGTCCTGAGTTTAGAAATACCCAATGTTTACATGTTCTTTGCTTTTTTTTGCAAGTTATAGGGCAATAAGTACAAGTAGCACTTTGCTATTTCCAAACCATTTTTTTTTTTCAAAATTAGCGATAGTTACATTGTAACACTGATATCTGTCAAGAATACCTGAATAACCCTTCACATGTATATATATATTTTTTTTAAAAAATATATAAATGGGGGTGTATGAGAGAATGGGAAATATTGCTGATAATCTAGATTCTGGTGCCACCCTTAATCAGTAATGAAATTAAATTTATACAGGGAGATATAGTATCAGACCATATATTAATGGTCTGATAAAGTAAGGGAAATGAAGGCACACAGAGAATTTATTTCATACCAAAAATAAATTTATTAATTATAATCCCTTGTCACATTTCGTGAAAAACTCTGCATTTGACTCAAACCAACACAAAATGAGGTAAACACCATATATATACAACACCTTACATCTAAAGTAACAATGCCTGCAGGATATCTATAAAGCATACGTATGCTGCTAAGTCTGATAATATCTAAAACACACATTAATCAGGTTGCTAGATTGTATATAGACCTAAAATAGAACAATAATGCACATATCCTAATATTAGTTATAACATGTCTAAAGCAGTGTGTCAAAACATAACATAATGGAAAAAGTAAAATAAACTGCTGAGAAAAGTCTCTCTCAGAAGCTAGGAGGAAACACAGTTAGATCCTGCACTCAGTCCAGGAAAATGCAAAGTGAAAATACAGTCCTTTATGCAAAAGGTAAAGTAAACGTATTAGTTCTTACTGTGATCTGTTCCCAAAAGTAAGATTTTAAATCACTTGCCAGGATAGAGCATGCAGCGGTGAAACAAACTAGCTCTGTGTCCCAGGAGATTTTTCAAAGAAGCAGACCGCTCTCTCTGTGGCGTCTGATGTCACTGGGGGGGGAGGTGGTATAGCTTTGCAAGCTCTTCCAATCGGACTTGTAGGTAAAGTGCACTTTCCGTGTGTAGTAGTGATCAGCTGTACCGGCATCCGCCGCACCGAGAAAGAACCAGGCTTTCCCTAGGCTGATAGATTAAAAGCATCGGAGCGTACGTCAGAATATACGCAAACTTGCTCAGGTGGATATGATATGTATGTTCCTCTCGCTCTTAGCTTACGTGCATTTACTTAGACTCCACAGGTGCCTGTTTTCCAAGTCCTGTATTCGCTTCACAGGGCAACAGATGAAACACCAAACAGTCCTTATAGTAGCACAGACCTGCTCCTGAATAAAACACCCCCACATCCAGTGTGTTTCACAGGGGTTCATCAGGGCATTCAAGCCCTGATGAACCCCTGTGAAACACACTGGATGTGGGGGTGAAACGATCGTTGGTTTGTGTTTTTAACACTGAAGTGTTTTATTCAGGAGCAGGTCGACTAACTCCTGTGTATAAGAACTGTTTAAGGTTCTAAGGTCTATGGGACACGCATAGCCTTTTATACCTTTTTACTGCCTGCACTTTATCTGCATACCTGTTTTATGTGCTGACTTTAAAGAAACATGCTGCAAAAAAACATATGGTCTGTGCTACTATAAGGACTGTTTGGTGTTTCATCTGTTGCCCTGTGAAGCGAATACAGGACTTGGAAAACAGGCACCTGTGGAGTCTAAGTAAATGCACGTAAGCTAAGAGCGAGAGGAACATACATATCATATCCACCTGAGCAAGTTTGCGTATATTCTGACGTACGCTCCGATGCTTTTGATCTATCAGCCTAGGGAAAGCCTGGTTCTTTCTCGGTGCGGCGGATGCCGGTACAGCTGATCACTACTACACACGGAAAGTGCACTTTACCTACAAGTCCGATTGGAAGAGCTTGCAAAGCTATACCACCTCCCCCCCCAGTGACATCAGACGCCACAGAGAGAGCGGTCTGCTTCTTTGAAAAATCTCCTGGGACACAGAGCTAGTTTGTTTCACCGCTGCATGCTCTATCCTGGCAAGTGATTTAAAATCTTACTTTTGGGAACAGATCACAGTAAGAACTAATACGTTTACTTTACCTTTTGCATAAAGGACTGTATTTTCACTTTGCATTTTCCTGGACTGAGTGCAGGATCTAACTGTGTTTCCTCCTAGCTTCTGAGAGAGACTTTTCTCAGCAGTTTATTTTACTTTTTCCATTATGTTATGTTTTGACACACTGCTTTAGACATGTTATAACTAATATTAGGATATGTGCATTATTGTTCTATTTTAGGTCTATATACAATCTAGCAACCTGATTAATGTGTGTTTTAGATATTATCAGACTTAGCAGCATACGTATGCTTTATAGATATCCTGCAGGCATTGTTACTTTAGATGTAAGGTGTTGTATATATATGGTGTTTACCTCATTTTGTGTTGGTTTGAGTCAAATGCAGAGTTTTTCACGAAATGTGACAAGGGATTATAATTAATAAATTTATTTTTGGTATGAAATAAATTCTCTGTGTGCCTTCATTTCCCTTACTTTATCAGACCATTAATATATGGTCTGATACTATATCTCCCTGTATAAATTTAATTTCATATATTTTTTTTAGTAGACAACCCAAAGTATTGATCATGGCCCATTTTGGTATATTTCATGCCACCATTTCACCGCCAAATGCGATCAAATAAAAAAAAACGTTAACTTTTTCACAAACTTTAGGTTTCTCACTGAAATTATTTACAAACAGCTTGTGCAATTATGGCACAAATGATTATACATGCTTTTCTGGGATCCCCTTTGTTCAGAAATAGTAGACATTTATGGCTTTGGCATTACTTTTTGGTAATTAGAAGGCCGCTAAATGCCGCTGTGCACCACACTTGTATTATGCTCAGCAGTTAAGGGGTTAATTAGGTAGCTTGCAGGGTTGATTTTAGCTTTAGTGTAGAGATCATCCTCCCACCTGAAACATCGCACCCCTTGATCCCTCCCTGACCCCCCTCAAACAGCTCTCTTTCCTCCCACACATCACAATTGTCACTGCCATCTTAACTAATGGCAGCTGTCTGCCAGTACCCAGTTTTCCTAAAAAAATTGCCTTTTTTTCTTAAAAAAATAAAACCCCCAATTTTTCTGTAGTGCCCCCCCTCCCAGATCGCTTTACCAACATTTTTCCCCCCTCCCTCTCCCTTCTTTGATTGTACTGTAGTCTGTTATGTTAACTAATGCAGCGTCCGTGCCCCCCCGCCTCCTTGAGGCGCTCCAGGGGACAGGATCCAGATATAGACCAACGATAGGCCACCCACCTGCCTCCCTGCTATGGCTCCCACCTACCAACGATCAGCACCATCGCTGGCCGATGAAGAGAGGGCCACAGAGGTGCTCTCTCTGCATTGGATGCCTAAAAAATGTTATTGCAGGATGCCTCAATATCGAAAATACAAAAAAACGAAAATATCGAAAAAACGATTACAATCGCTTCCAGCACTTGAAAACGATCACAATCGCTTCCAGCTCTTAAAAACCCTAAGGACGTACAGGATACGTCCTTGATCATTAAGTGATAGTTTTTGTAGGACGTACCCTCTACGTCCTTGGTCCTTAAGGGGTTAAAAAAAAAAGAAAGTAATATCTGTTTTACTGCAACTGTTTATCAATAGCAAAACTCCACCCACTCTTTTTCCTTATTTAGAGCAGCAAATCTCGGATTTAGTCTGTGCAGCCACCAATCAGCAAATAGCACCCAGGTTCTGAACCTTCCTAGCTATGCTTTTCAGCAAAAGATACCTAAAATAATGAAGCAAATTAGATAGTAGATGTAAATTGGAAAGTTGTTTTAAATTGTATGCTTTATCTGAATCAAGAAAGAAAACAATTGGGTTTCCTGTCCCTTTAAGATTATGCAGTGAACAAGTGCTGTTTGCAGCATGAAACATGTCTGCTGTGTGCCCTGCAATACAACATGGAAATTTTAAAGTTGTTCTTTCTAGGACACATTATTTGTTTTTACCTTTTGTCAAAATAAATTGTTTCTACTTTTTATATTGGACTTTTTCCTATTTTTTGTACCTTTAAGATTATGAGTGGAGCACTAACGTTTGTGTGCAATTCAAGTTAACGCTCGTTGGGTTTAGCGTGTCCTCAGAGCTCTTGTTAACACTTTCGTGAAACAAAAAAGTGTAAAATTACAAAGTACACTTACACTCATAATAACACCATATAAAAACATATTCAAAATAAATATTGCACAAAAAAATTATAAGGTCTCAGGTGTTAGAAGAAAAAAAAGGCAGACAAAGGGCTTTAATATAGATACATACATATACATGCATAAAGATGTATTTGTATGTATGTATGTATGTATATATATATATATATATATATATATATATATATATATACTTTGTATAGCTATTAAAACGTAATAAGCACTCATTGGTCTTCAGTCAATTGTGCTAAAGACTTTACTAATGTGACGTTTCGGGACAAAAACTCCCTTCTTCAAACCCAAAACGTCACATTAAAGTCTTTTTGCACAATTGACTGAAGACCAGTGAGTGCTTATTTTGTTTTGATAGCAGTATTATGTATGTTGTGTATATAAATATATAAATATATATATATATATATATATATATATATATATATGTATATATATGTGTGTGTGTACATATGTATTTCTATGTATATATATGTATATATGTGTTATACACATATAAAGACATAAGTACATATGAACACACATAAGACATATATATAAGTTTATTGGAGCCCTTTGCAGTTAAGTAGATTAAAACCTGTAAAAGCATATGTATGCAATATTTATTATTCTATCTATCTATCTATCTATCTATCTATCTATCTATCTATCTCTCTCTCTCTCTCTCTCTCTCTATATATATATATATATATATATATATATATATATATATATATATATATATATATATATATATATATATATTGTACCAAAATACCATCAGATATTTTTATTTATTTATAAAATATTTTACCAGGAATGATACATTGAGATTTCTCTCATTTTCAAGTATGTCCTCGGACCACAAAACATTGCAATAGGGTACAATAAAATACAAAAACAATAATAATACACAATATATGCAAAAGTTTAACATAGAACAGGTAGGAAATATTTAATCCACCATGACAGGTGCATTCTGTTTTGAGATATGTAGAGAGGGATCTCTTAAAGGATTTTAGGCTTGGGAAAGGTTTTGAAAGTGTGTGGGAGGTTGTTCCATAATTGTGGTGCTCTGTAGGAAAAGGAGGATTGAGCTGCTTTCTTTTTGTATTGAGGCAAGCTAAATAATGTGCTGTTATTGAATCGGAGGTTATAGGAGGTGGGAATAGAAGGGGAGAGCATTCTGCTCAGGTAGGGTGGGAGTTTCCCAGAAAGGCTCTTAAACACCAGGCAGGAAAGATGGAGGGTGCGTCTGGATTCCAGCGACAGCCAGTTTAGTTCTTTTAGCATGTCACAATGGTGGGTCCTGTAGTTACATTGTAGCACAAAGCGGCAGAACGAGTTATACAATGTATTTAGTTTATTGAGGTGAGTTTGCGGTGCAGGTGCATATACTACGTCCCCGTAATCCATATTAGGCATCTATGTAGAAATATGTATTTAAAGGGGCATATTTATCAAGCTCCGAATGGAGCTTGATGCCCCGCGTTTCTGGCGAGCCTGCAGGCTTGCCAGAAACAGCAGTTATGAAGCAGCGGTCACAAAGACCGCTGCTCCATAACCTGTCCGCCTGCTCTGATCAGCAGAAATCAACCCAATCGAGTACGATCGGGTTGATTGACACCCCCTGCTGGCGGCCCATTGGCCGCTAGTCTGCAGGGGGCGGCGTTGCACCAGCAGCTTTTGTGAGCTGCTGGTGCAATGCTGAATACCGTATTCAGCGAGGTCTGTCTGACCTGATCCGCACTGTCGGATCAGATCTGTCAGACCTTGATAAATAGGGGCCAAAGGGTCAAAATTTAAATGCATATAGATTAATTACATCTTTGTATAAAAACATATTTGCAATATACATGTATTAGTAAAAGTTATCACAGTTTTAGTGTTAATATTTTTCTCTGCCTGTGCATGTGAAGCATAGCTAGGCATTTTCAGTGCACCAGCATTTTAAATACTACAGCTACCAATTAAGCAGTCCACAAATTGAGTCATTACCAGATGGTACAAGCACCTTAGACTCTCAAAGCAAGTGCTGCATTAAAAATGCTGGTGAACGGTGCATACTTAAATACACTTTTGAAACAGCTATAGCTTTTATTAGAAGCATTTCTGCTAATACATGTATGTTGCTAAAATGCTTCTATTCAAAACTGAAATGCATCTATGCTGATTCCAATTTTGGCTGGAATGTCCCTTTAAGAATAAATAGAACATATTCTTGTATGTGAAGAACAATTGAATGTAAAATATATTCATGTTTTTGTCGGGTTAGCACACATGAGAATATGTGATTGGGTTTGCTCGCGAATAGGGTGTTTTTCCCTCCATTGACTTCTATGGGGGAATACTTACGGGGATTTACGTGAACACGCATGTAATATTCTACCTTCGCTTTTTCCACTCGTCGTGTTAGCGCATGAGGGAAAACAGTTTACTTTCAACTCATAATACCAGCGCAACCCGACAAGTGCCAAAAGCTGAGCTTCTAGTGCAGTTAATGCTCGTGCGGGAGCGTTAATTAGCGCTCCACTTGTAAACTGGCCCAAAGTGTATCATTTTTTTCCTCTTTACTTCTATTATCAAATGTACTTCATTTTCTTTGTATCCTTTATTAAAAATCAGGTAGGTAGGGAGCCTGCACGTCCGGAATATTAAATGGCAATAGTTTTGCAAGGAAGTTTTATGACAGTGTTATTCATTGTGAAAAAAACTGCTGGTATACAGTGCTTAAAGCATTCTTGCAAAACTGCTTTAATATATTTCTCCAGACACATGCACGCTGCCTACCTAGGTATTCTCTTCAACAAAGATTACCATGAAAAAGTGCGCTGTTATTACAAGTAAAGCGAAATGTGAACACGATTTTGCGTTCGCATTGCATGGAAGCTTTGCGCTCACGAGACTGCGCTTCCATATGCTTCAATGGGAGCCTCGTTCTTATGCTGTCAGACACGGCTGAGAACCTACCGCAGCGAAGGTCATAAGTTGCACAGTGTTGGGCATCAAATATTAAATGTATATGAATATATAGATATATATTTATGTGTGTTTATATGTGTACATACACATATTAACACATAAATATATATGTATATAAGCATATACATATATATTTATAGAGAACACACAGTCCCCATAGACCGCAATATAAAGGCACTTTTCAGTGCCCTTTTTTTTTTCTAACAACCCACACCAGCTCAATTTAAGCCCTAAAACTGCTTCATGCAGTTTATAAAAAAAAAAATTAAAAAAATCTTTTTTATTTTTTAAAACCCCCACTATCCGCTAGATTACGAGTTTTTTTTTTTTTATTGAAATAATTTTTATTGAGGATATTATAAATATATACAGCGTATGAAGATTTGCCAAAACTTAGGTATTACAAACATTGGGATATCATTCACAATAGTAAACAGTGTATAATCAGGTAAATACAGATTCAAAATGTAATGGGCAAAAATAACGATATCCTAATTTTTATATTGGCCTCCTCTGAAAATAGTAGGCCACTCTTGGACCATGGTATAATATAAATACTCGACGGAGGTAAGTAAATTGGGTCTATAGCCACTTTTGGGCTTGGTATATATTGATAAGGGAACCATCCATGTTAAGGTTTTAAATACACAGCTTTAGAATATAAAGTGTAATATTACTCTAGGGGGGAGGGCACTACGATGAAAATAAAGGAAGAAAACACATTATTATATGCTTTTAGGCATACACCCAAGACCTAGTCATTGATGAGGTTACACTGATATATAGATCATCTACCCACATCTCACAGATGCATAGTTTTAGAGAACATTAGGGAAAGCCAGAATGCAATGTGATGATCATTCTCCCTGGTGGGCTAGTATCTATGTGTATTAAAGTCGGCAGTCACTAGGCTAGTATGAGGGTACACTGACCCGGCCGCAGCCAGAGCACCCCCAGACAAATGAAAAAAAATATAAATGAGGTTCTAAATGGGAACATAAACTGAGCCCAACTAGGATATATGGGTTAAAATGGTATAGTTCTGCCTGTTAGTGAGATAGAGTGCATTTCACAAGAGATTTTGTAAAGGTCTCTATAGCTAGGGATTGGGTGGTGTTAAAACTTTTGTACTTACTGTTTGTTATAGGTTAATACTGTAATATTTAAATATTGATGGACTTAGTCATAGTTGGTTATGTAGTTGCTTGCACAGATATTATTATGCATAGATAGATATATACTCAAACCCACAGGATAAAGGTATAATTACTTAAATAAAAAAAACCATATGAATGACTGGTTACAGTCTGATTCCAATAACTTGTTATAACAAGGTGTTTCTACCAAACGTTATATATTTGGCTTAATCTCAGGAAACAACATTAAACATAATTGCTATCTATATTTGCCAAACAGCTCATAACAATATAGTCCAAAACCTGTGGGTGACAAAAAAAATAAATCATCTGTTTAAACTAAAAATGCAAAAGTAAGAATATTATAGGCTGCACAGTAGATTGTCATGCCATGTGTTAAGACTTACTCTCTTACAAGCATATCTAGTCTGCACATTAATTATTTCACGAACATAGAACAATGTTGTAAGCAATAAGAAGTATAGTCATTCAAAACTAGACCAACATATCAGGAGAACGACCTTCATAGAGTCTTGCATCTGTAATGTAGAACCCAAAACACAGTTTTATCCAAGATATGTCCCATTGAGAGCGCAAACACAGATACACCGTTAAGGGTTTTATTCAGCCCACACCTAATCTGCACGTTAAACTGCTCTCATTAGCCGCAATCTGGATGGCAAATGGCATAGTTGTAAACCCCAGGGGCCTTACCCAAGTTTTGAACTGCGGAGAGTGTGTCAGCTTATGTGAGGAGAGTTTTGATCCCAGTGCCCGTTCGCCTCCCGAGGCTTTGACTCCAGCAGGCAAGTTACAGAGCTGGGTTAGCTTCAGTGTGACTATCGAATTTGTGGATTTGCTAGCTGGGCTGCATGTTGTGCATGTTTCCATGTCATCTGTCAGAGTCGAGTAGATATTTAGCGCCATGTGGTCAGCGCCATCTCTCTGGTCAGCTCTATCGACCTTTTCTTTACATGTGAAGGCGCCATACTTAGATATAGCGATCCGCTTGAACAAACGTAAGTCTCCCTCTCCTTGTATTTGCATGCTGTTTGAGAATGCAGGCAGCTGACACTGGGGGCTCAAGGCGCCGCGACCATCCTCCGTCATCGGAGAAGGGACTATTAGCAGGCCCTCATTGTTGTTATCAACCACGGGTGTAGTAGATGCAATTCGCAACTGCTCTATAAATTTAGCTTGAAAAGTATCCAAGAGGCTACTTAGCTCATCCACAAGCAAAATAGCTGACTCCATACTGGTACAGTTGTTCCCTTGTATATACCTCAGGATGATGTGGGTAGCAATAAGGTATCTTGGTGATGTGAAAGTTAGTGTGTGTCTCCCTCTGTAATAAAGCTGCTACCTGCGTATACTTGTGTTTATGGATGGAAAAAGACAGCTTTGCAAGCTGCTATACCCCGGATCACCAGGGGGGGTTAGATGAAGGCCAGGCCCGAATCTAGGCCGCCACTGCGTACCTCATCGTTCCGGTACTTCAGGGCTGAAGTTGGCTTCGCAATCCAGATCAATGTAGTCAGCAGTGCTTGCAGGTTTAAAATATAGCATGTATGATCATGGATGGAACCATATTAGACCGATATGCAGCAGATGTATAAGTCCAACTCTTCAGCTTCTAAAATATGCGACCAACATGGCCGCCGCCCGGAAGCATCCCCAGATTACGAGTTTTTAGTTTTGAGCTGTGCGGTGCTGACAAGCAGTTTATGCTCACTTACAGACAGCGCTGAAGTGAGCTTTGAGCAAAATTCTGCTCCTTACCGCACTCCAATACCAGCGCTGATTACGTTAGCAGTGAACTGGTGTAACGTGCTCGTGCACGATTTCCCCATAAGAATCAATGGGGAGAGCCGGCTGAAAAAAAGTCTAACACCTGCCAAAAAGCAGCGTAAAGCTCCTTAACGCAGCCCCATTGATTCATATGGGGAAATCAAATTTATGTCTACACCTAACACCCTAACATGAACCCCGAGTCTAAACACCCTAATCTTACACTAATTAACCCCTAATCTGCCACCCCCGACATCGCCGCCACCTACATTATATTATTAACCCCTAATCTGCTGCTCCTGACACCGCCGCCACCTACATTATACTTAGGAACCCCTAATCTGTTGCCCCCAACATCGCAGACATCTAAATTATATTTATTAACCCCTAATCTGCCGCCCCCTATGTCGCCGCCACCTACCTACATTTATTAACCCCTAATCTGCTGCCCCCAACGTCGCCGCCACTATAATAAACATATTAACCCATAAACCTCCGCACTCTCGCCTCGCAAACATTAGTTAAATATTATTAACCCCTAATCTGCTGGCCCTAACATTGATGCCACCTACCTACATTTATTAACCCCTAATCTGCCGCCCCCAACGTCACCACCACTATATTAAAGTTATTAACCCCTAAACCTAAGTATAACCCTAAACCTAACACCCCCTAACTTAAATATAATTAAAAGAAATCAAAATAAAATTCCTATCATTAACTAAATAATTCCTATTTAAAACTAAATACCTATAAAATAAACCTTAAGCTACCTACAATATAACTAATAGTTACATTGTAGCTAGCTCAGGGTTTATTTTTATTTTACAGGCAAGTTTGAAATTATTTTAACTAGGTACAATAGTTATTAAATAGTTATTCACTATTTAATAACTACCTAGCTAAAATAAAGACAAAAGTACCTGTAAAATAAAACCTAACCTAAGTTACAATTACACCCAACACTACACTATAATTAAATAAATTAACTAATTTAAAAACAATTAAATACAATTAAATAAAATTATCTAAAGTACAAAAAAAGAAACACTAAATTACAGAAAATAATAAAAAAATTTCAAGATTTTTAAACTAATTACACCTAATCTAATCCCCCTAACAAAATAAAAAAGCCCCCACAAAATAAAAAAAACCCTACCCTACACTAAATTACAAATAGCCCTTAAATGGGCCTTTTGCGGGTCATTGCCACAAAGTAATCAGCTCTTTTACCTGTAAAAAAAAAAGTACAAATCCCCCCCAACATTAAAACCCAGCCAATCGAAATTGAAGGGACGCCATCTTGGATGACATCACTTAAAGGTACCTTCATTCTTTGTTAGCCGTCGATTGAAGAGGATGCTCCATGTCGGATGTCTTGAAGATGGGCCTGCTCCGCACCGGATGGATGAAGATAGAAGATGCCGTCTGGATGAAGAATTCTGCCTGTCTGGAGGACCACTTCGCCCGTCTTGGATGAAGACTTCTCCCAGCTTCGTTGAGGACTTCGGCCCGGTTGGATGAAGACTTCTCCCGGCTTCGTTGAGGACTTCGGCCCGGTTGGGTGAAGACTTCTCCCTGTAAGGTGATCTTCAAGGGGTTAGTGTTAGGTTTTTTAAGGGGGAATTGGGTGGGTTTTAGAGTAGGGTTGGTTGTGTGGGTGGTGGGTTTTAATGTTGGGGGGGGATTTGTACTTTTTTTTACAGGTAAAAGAGCTGATTACTTTGGGGCAATGCCCTGCAAAAGGCCCTTTTAAGGGCAATTTGTAATTTAATTCAGGGTAGCGCTTTTTTATTTTGGGAGGGCTTTTTTATTTTGTTAGGGGTATTAGATTAGGTGTAATTAGTTTAAAAATCTTGTAATTTGTTTATTATTTTCTGTAATTTAGTGGGGTTTTTTTGTACTTTAGATAATTTTATTTAATTGTATTTCATTGTTGTTAAATTAGTTAATTTATTTAAATATAGTGTAGTGTTAGGTGTAATTGTAACTTAGGTTAGGTTTTATTTTACAGGTACTTTTGTCTTTATTTTAGCTAGGTAGTTATTAAATAGTTAATAACTATTGTACCTAGTTAAAATAAATACAAACTTGTCTGTAAAATAAAAGTAAACCCTAAGCTAGCTACAATGTATTATATTGTAGCTAGCTTAGGGTTTATTTTATAGGTAAACATTTAGTTTTAAATAGGAATTATTTAGTTAATGATAGGAATTTTATTTAGATTTATTTAAATTATATTTAAGTTAGGGGTTGTTAGGGTTAGACTTAGGGGTTAATAACTTTAGTATAAAGGCGGCGATGTTGGGGGCAGCAGATTAGGGGTTAATAAATGTAGGTAGGTGTCGGCGATGTTAGGGACGGCAGATTAGGGGTTAATAATATTTAACTAATGTTTGCGAGGCGGGAGTGTGGTGGTTTAGGGGTTAATATATTTATTATAGTGGCGGCGATGTCCGTTTCAGCAGATTAGGGGTTAAAACATTTATTTTAGTGTTTGCAATGTGGGGGTGCCTCGGTTTAGGGGTTCATAGGTAGTTTATGGGTGTTAGTGTACTTTTTAGCACTTTAGTTTAGAGTTTTATGCTACGGCGTTGTAGTGTAAAACTCTTAACTACTGACTTTAAAATGCGGTACCAGTCTTGACAGGAGAGGGTGTACCGCTCACTTTTTGGCAGACTCGTAATACCGGCGCTATGCAAGTCCCATTGAAAATATAGGATACGCAATTGACGTAAGTGGATTTGCGGTATTTCCAAGTCTGGCCAAAAAAGTGAGAGGTACACCTGTACCTTCAAGACTCGTAATACCAGCAGGCGTTAAAAAGCAACTTTGGGACCGGCCAACGCTGCTTTTTAAGCCTAACGCACAACTCGTAATCTAGTCGTATAATTGGGGGACATTTAAAAAAATAAGAGATCTGATCTGTGGTTAATTTTTGGAGCGCTAATTACTGGTTATTTATCATGCGCCTGCAAACGGGGAAATTTGCACATTTATGGGCGCGCAATAGATTAGTGCTCCAATTTACTTCAATTAGCAAATTTGCTTAATTCCTTTTGCATTCTTTGTTAAAGGAGCAGCATTGCACTACAGGAAGCTTGCTGAAGACATTGGGTGAACCAATGACAAGGAGCATTAATGTACAGACACCAATCAGCAGCTAGCTCCCAGTAGTCTCCATAGGTATTTTTCAATAAATGATACCAAGAGAACAAAGCAAAAATAGATAACAGAAGTAAATTAGAAAGTTGTTTAAAATTGTATGCTCTATCTGAATCATGAAATAAATTGTTTCGGTTTCATGTCCCTTTAAGTCTAATGAGGTCTAATCAAATTCCTGCATATACTTAAAGTAAAGGTCAATTTCGATGAATTAGTGCTCGGTTTTTAAAAACACTTTAATTCCTAAAAATTGACATTTCACTTGTTTTCTTCAAATCTTACCTTTCAATCCTGACAGCCACTCCAGAAATTCCCCTGGCCGTCGGAAGCCTCTTCATACGTCAGAAATGACGAATCCGGCTTCCTCCAATCATGGCTTCCCCCCCAGGGGAATCATGGCCTGAGGCAACACCGTGATTAAAGGAAGCTGGGTTCATCATTTTGGACCAGCGAAGAGGGCTTGCGACGGGCGGAGGAAGCGCTGCAGCGGCTGTCAAGATTAAAAGGTAAGTTTTTGAAGAAAACAAGTGAAATTTCAATTTTGATGAATTAAAGTGCCCTTTTTTTAATAGGATTATTAAAAACTGGGCACTAATTCATCAAAATTTACCTTCACTTGAAAAATGGTCCAGAAATTCCCCCGGCCGTCGGAAGCCTCTTCATACGTCAGAAATGACAAATCCAGCTTCCTCCGATCACGGCTTCCCCCTGGGGGAATCATAGCCGGAGTCAACGCTGTGATTGGAGGAAGCCGGATTCGTCATTTTGGACTTGGGACGAATCCGGCTTTCAATGGGTGGAGGAAGCACTGCAGCGGCTGTCAGGATTAAAAGGTACGTTTTTGAAGAAAACGAGTGAAATGTCAATTTTGATGAATTAAAGTGCCCTCGTTTTTAATAGGATTATTAAAAACCGGGCACTAATTCATCGAAATTGACCTTCACTTTAAAGGGACATTAAACTGCTCTGCACAACTACTCTAGAATGAATACTACTCACTATGCTATTGCTTTTCCTCATGTTGCTGCAGCTCTATTTAAAGCTGTGTTCCTATTTTAAACCCTGAAAAGTTTAAACCCTTTTTGTACTGGGGGCTGCCATCTTGGAGCGCTTGTATTCTCACATGCTGTGACCAAAGTTGTGGGCATTTACATATTAATGAGGCTGTCAACTTTTTTGACAACTGTAAAATGTGCTACAGGTTAGGATGTATGATACAGAGCAGGAGCTGTACATTTTTGCTGTGGCTGCATTGCTCTATATTATTGAGTGATTTTGTAAATATGTTTTGTAAAACTGTATAACAAATGCAAAAATGTAAGGCTCACATCAATAAGTGTCATGAACACTAATTCCATGCAAATGATACAGCTGTAAAATTAGGCAAAATTACTGCGTGTGCACAGCTTCTGTCACATTTCATGAGAATACCTGAGCTCCAAGATGGCAGCCCCCAGTACAAAGAGGCGGAGCATCAGTATCCGGCACCTTTAAACTATTAAAACAGAGGAACAGATTTGTAAAGAGCTGCAGGAGCAAGATGAAATTAAATAATATGGTGAGTAGTTACTATTATTCTGTGAGTGTGGTCAGCAGTTTAATGTGTATTTAAAGTGATATTGTACATAATATGTTCCAATTGTTACATTTTACCTGCTGTAATGTATTACATTTTTTATGAATAGCTCAGATACCCTTATTTTGTTATTTGAAATAGCCGTTTTTGCTTGTTGAAATCACCATTTATGCTGAGCATTTCAATTTCAAGAGTCAACAGCAGAAATCAACCTCCTAGTTGGGATGGGAGTGAGGAAAGCCCTGCCCATTTAAAATAATTTTTCTGCAATAGCTTTGAATACATTTAATCAAATGCTTCCCTAAGTGCATTGCCCTTTTAATGGCAATTGATACATTTGTTAAATCTAAAGCTGGTAGTTTTCATATTTTATACTCCTATTTCAGTTCAGCTGGTTTTTGTTACACACGTATATTATGCAATTAGAAACTTAAAATATGATACCATTTAGCTAGAATAAGATTATCTGTGGTTTTGCTATTTGTTATGTATGGTGCAAATTGTTAGAACATTAGGAATTTTCAGTATTTTTGTAGAGCAATATATTGATAGGTTTAGGTTAGTATTAAGAGATATAATATATTTGTCACATATAAAATAAGGTTGAACAATTTTATAGGTGATGTTAATTATGCTAATATGAGGCTGCTGTTCATTTGTTCCAATGAAATCCAGGCCACAAGTCCATTTTTGTAAAATCAGTTAAGAAAACCCATGTATCCTGGATTATGGCCAACCTAAAGCAATTATCCAAGGCATAACCAAGGGACACTTTACAAATTAATGCCTGCTTAGTTAAGATGCAATTTGGGACCTAGCATTAAAAAAATAGTTTTAAAGGTCAGATACAACTGTAACAAAATGAAATAGGTAGAAGTTCATTTAAGGAAAGGTGATCATAGAAGTGAGTTATTACTGTATTTAGCATAAATGTTAAGATTTTAATATGTATTAAATGAAGACAATGTATCTAGTTTTACTGTAAATTGAAGGATAGCTATAATCCTTTATTTCTTACTCACAGACCAACTCAATATGCCTATAATGAGTTTCCCGATTTCCTTACAAGGTGACATCTAAGCCTGAAAAAAAATAATTTAACTCAAATTGCAAGACAGTATTTTAGAACCAATCACCTAAATTACAAGTTGTGCAGTACGGCTATACTACTGAAAAATTGACCTATTCTCCTGTATTACAAGTCGCTGCGGAACAGCTATACTGTAAGCGACTTGTACTACGGGAGACCTGCATATTCCCGTCTGGCTGAAGACTTCTTGCTGCCTGGATGAATATGGATGTCCAAACTTCAGGAACTGTGAGTAGATTTTCTGGGGTAAGTGTTAGGTCTTTTTTTATTTTTTTTGGATTAGGGCTTTTTTATTTTTATGGCCGAAAAAGAGCTGAATGCCCTTGTTAAGGGCAATGCCCATACAAATCCTCCTTTAGGGGCAATGGGTAGCTTAGTTTTTTTTAGACCTAGGTTTTTTATTTTGGGGGGTTTACTTATAGGGGGACTTTGTAATTATTTTAGGTAAATAAGCTGTTTAACTCAGGGCAATGCCCTAGAAAAAGGCCCTTTTAAGGGCTATTGGTAGTTTATTGATAGGTTAGGGGGGGGGGGTTTGATTTGGGGTGGCTTTTTTGTTTTAATAGTGCTATTAGATTAGGTTTAATTTTTATTATTTTGGATAATTTTGTTAATTATTTTTGATAATCAGATTTTTATTTTATTTTTCGTAATGTTAGTCTTTGTTTTTTATTAGTAATGTTGGATTTATTTTATATTTTCGTAGTGTTACGTTTTTTTTAAATCTTATAATTTAGTTTTTTTTATTTTTTCGCTTATTTTATTTTCATAAAATAGTTATGTTCGGTTTATTTAAAGTATAGGGGATAGTTAGGCTTAGGGGTTATTAGTTTAATTAAGTGATTTGCGATGTGGGGCGGGGCGGCGGTTTAGGGGTTAATAGGTTTAGTTTAGTCTTTGCAAAGTGGGGGGAAGGCGGTTTAGGGGTTAATAGGTGTATTATAGTCTTTGTGATGCGGGGGGTCTGCGGTTTAGGGGTTAATAGTTTTATTTAAGTGATGATTTAAATGATACCACAGATCTACTGTGTAAGATAGATGGGATAATGATCCCTGAGGATATTCTGTTGGTATCTCTGGTTGTAGAGGGATTATATTCCTCTATACCTCATGAGGTGGGCATTAGGGCCTACAGGGGTACCTGAGCAGTAGGGGGGAGCACATTTAAAACCCACACAGACTTTGTGATTTCAGTTTTTCAATTTGTTCTGGAGAACAATATTTTCTCCTTTGATTACAAAATTTACAAACAAATAAGAGGAACAGCTATGGGGGCAACGTGTGCCCCCACATATGCTTGCCTGTATTTGGGAGCATGGGAGATGGATCAAGTATATACAAATAAAATATATGAACAATTTGCAATGCTATGGTTAAGATTTGGGGATGATGTGCTTCTCCTCTGGGAAGGCCCTCTGGAGACTCTGCACACCTTCATACAGGAACTAAAGAATAGAATGCAAGTTCAATTCTATTGGCTGATCCAATCAGCCAATCGGATTGAAGTTCAATCCGATTGGCTGATTAAATCAACCAATCTGATTTTTCCTACCTTAATTCCGATTGGCTGATAGAATCCTATCAGCCAATCTGAATTTGAGGGACGCCATCTTGGATGACGTCATTTAAAGGACCAGTCATTCGTCGGGTAGTCGTCGGCCGAGGAGGATGTTCCGCGCCTGAGGTCTTCAAGATGGAGCCACTCATCGCCGCCAGGATGAAGATAGAAGATGCCGCTTGGATGAAGACTTCTGCCAGATGGAGGACCTCTTCTGCCCCGATCGGATGAAGACTTCTGCCCGGCTGGAGGACCACTTGTGCCCGCATCGGATGAAGAGTTTGGCCCGGTTGGGTGAAGACGGCTCAAGGTAGGGTGATCTTCAATGGGGTAGTGTTAGGTTTATTTAAGGGGGGATCAGGTGGGTTTTAGAGTAGGGGTGTGTGGGTGATGGGTTGTAATGTTGGGGGGTATTGTATTTCTTTTTTTTTTACAGGTAAAAGAGCTGATTACTTTGGGGCAATGACCCGCAAAAAGCCCTTTTAAGGGCTGGTAAAAGAGCTGGTTACTTTGGGGCAATGCCCCGCAAAAGGCCCTTTTAAGGGCTATTTGTAATTTAGTTTAGGGTAGGGAAATTTTTATTATTTTGGGGGGCTTTTTTATTTTATTAGGGGGCTTAGATTAGGTGTAATTAGATTAAACTTCTTGTAATATTTTTTTATTTTTTGTAATTTAGTGTTTGTTTTTTTTGTAATATTGTTTGTTTAGTTTATTTAATTGTATTTTATAGTAGCTAATTGTAGTTAATTAATTTAATTTATTTATTGATAGTGTAGTGTTAGGTGTATTTGTAATTTAGGTTAATTTGTTTTACAGGTAATTTTGTAATTATTTTAACTAGGTAGCTATTAAATAGTTATTAACCTAGTTAAAATAAATGCAAAGTTACCTGTAAAATAAATATAAATCCTAAAATAGCTACAATGTAATTATTAATTATATTGTAGCTATTTTAGGGTTTATTTTATAGGTAAGTATTTAGTTTTAAATAGGAATACTTTAGTTAATAATATTAATATTATTTAGATTTATTTAAATAATAATTAAGTTAGGGGGTGTTAGGGTTAGACTTAGGTTTAGGGGTTAATATATTTAATGTAGGTGGCAGCGGTGTAGGGGGGTCAGATTAAGGGTTAATATATTTAATGTAGGTGGCGGCGGTGTAGGTGGGTCAGATTAGGGGTTAATATATTTAATGTAGGTTGCGGCGGTGTAGGGGGATCAGATTAGAGGGTAATACATTTAATGTAGGTGGCGGCGGTGTAGGGGGGTCAGATTAGGGGTTAATATATTTAATGTAGGTGGCGGCAGTGTAGGGGGGTCAGATTAGAGGGTAATACATTTAATTTAAGTGGTGGCGGTGTAGGGGGGTCAGATTAGGGGTTAATATATTTAATGTAGGTGGCGGCGGGGTCCGGGAGCTACGTTTTAGGGGTTAATACATATAATGCAGGTGGTGGCGGGGTCCAGGAGCGGCAGTTTAGGGGTTAATACATATAATGTAGGTGGCGGCGGGATCCGGGAGCGGTGGTTTAGGGGTTAATACATTTATTATTAGGAGTGAGAGGGGGGATTGTGGATATAGAGGTATATGTGTCGGGATGATGTTTGGGAGGCGTGTTAGACAGTTATGGGAGATTTAATACTTTACTAAATTTTTGTAGGCGACGGCAGTTTCTAAAGTGCCGTAAGTCACTGGCGACTCCAGAAATTTGTACTTACGCTTATTTCTGGACATCGCTAGTTTATCCGACTTATGGCACTTTAGCAACTGCCAATGGGGTATATTGGATACCCCGATGTGCAAGGTGAAACTACGGGCGGCGCGGGTTACCTCGCTTGCGCAGAAAACTACGCTGTATGTCGGATCGCACCCCAGGAGTTAACAATCGTTTTAAAATTTTACTAGCAGATCAATAACTGTAGGAACATTTGATCTCAGAAGATAAGAAATGTATCATTTATATACATAATATATAATCTAATAAACATAAATTTAAAATATGTCTAAAATATATTTGAAGCTTCTACTGATGAGAGGAATTTTTTTTATATAAAAAACCTCTTGGTTTATTTAATAATCATATATTTATATATCATATATATATATATGTATTATTTAAATGTTTAAGTTTGTGCACTTGTGTGTCAACGTAACCCCTAGACGCTGTTAGGCCATTCCATGCTGTCCTAAAAGCGCTGGGCTGAAATGCCTTTAGGATAATAACTTTTTGACGGTATGGAACGTCCTAACTTTTTTGGCGTCCTGCTCCCTCCTGCTTTTAGAAAATAGAAAATCCAACTGGGGGACCTGCCTAGCATCGTAAGCAGTCCCCCATGATCACATTGGTGATCGCATAATTTCCTTTTTCCATTAAATGTTGACATCTTCATTCCGCTCTTCAACACTTGCCCCCATCCTGAAGGGATTAAACATCAGCAGTGTATACTTAAGTATTCATTTATTTGTTTCTTTGTGAAAAACAATCGGCTAGATTACGAGTTTTTGACGGTAAGGCTTGCGGGGCTAACAAGCCTTTTGTTCCCACCGCTCCTTTAAGACAATGCTGGTATTACAGGTTTTTTTAAACCTGGCGTTAGCCGCAAAAAGGTGAGCGTAGAGCAAAATTTAGCTCCACATCTCACCTCAATACTTAAGTCAGCGGTGAGCTGGCTGAACGTGCTCGTGCACAATTTCCCCATAGGAAACAATGGGGCTGAGCTGGCTGAAAAAAAACTAACACCTGCAAAAAAGCAGCGTTCAGCTTCTAATTCAGCCCCATTGTTTCCTATGGGGAAAATAAATCCAACACCCTAACATAAACACCCCTAATCTTACACTTATTAACCCCTAATCTGCCGCCCCCGCTATCGCTGACACCTACATTATATTATTAACCCCTAATCTGCCACTCCGGACACCGCCGCCACCTACATTATCCCTATGAACCCCTAATCTACTGCCCCCAACATCGCCGCCACCTACATTATAGTTATTAACCCCTAATCTGCCCCCCAAAGTTGCCGCAACTATATTACATTTATTAACCCCTAATCTTCCGACCCCGATTGGCTGATAGGATTCTATAAGCCAATCGGAATTAAAGGGACATGAAACTCACATTTTTTCTTTCATGATTTAGAAAGAGCGTGCAATTTTAAACATCTTTCTAATTTACTTCTAATATCTAATTTGCTTCATTCTCTTTATATTCTTTGCTTAAAAGCATATCTAGATATGCTCTGTAGCTGCTGATTGGTAGATGCACATAGATGCCTCGTGTGATTGGCTCACCCATGTACATTGCTATTTCTTCAATAAAGGATATCTAAAGAATGAAGCAATTTAGATAATAGAAGTAAATTGGAATGTTGTTTAAAATTGTATTCTCTTTTTGTATTCTCTAAAGCATGAAAGAAAATGTTGGGGTTTAGTGTCCCTTTAAGGTAGGAAAAATCCTATTGGCTGATTGGAACAGCCAATAGAATGCGAGCTCAATCCTATTGGCTGATCCAATCAGCCAATAAGATTGAACTTCAATCCTATTGGCTGATCCAATCAGCCAATAGGATTTTTCCTACCTTAATTCCGATTGGCTGATAGAATCCTATCAACAAATCGGAATTCAAGGGACGCCATCTTGGATGACGTCATTTAAAGGAACTTTCATTCAGTGTTAGGACGTCGTTTGAAGAGGATGGCTCCGCGTCGGCTGGATTGAAGATGGGCCCGCTACACTTCGGATGGATGAAGATAAAAGATGCCGCTTGGATGAAGACTTGGAGGACCTCTTCTGCCTGGATCGGATGAAGACTTCTGCCCGTCTGGAGGTCCACCTGCGCCCGGCTGGGTGAAGACGGCTCAAGGTAGGGAGATCTTCAGGGGGGTAGTGTTAGGTTTTTTTAAGGGGGGATTGGGTGGGTTTTAGAGAAGGGTTGGGTGTGTGGGTGGTGGGTTTTAATGTTGGGGGGGTATTGTATTTTTTTTACAGGTGAAAGAGCTGATTACTTTGGGGCAATGCCCTGCAAAAGGCCCTTTTAAGGGCTATTTGTAATTTAGTATAGGGTAGGGAATTTTTTTTATTTTTTTTTATTTTATTAGGGGGATTAGATTAGGTGTAATTAGTTTAAAATTCTTGTAATTCTTTTTTTTATTTTCTGTAATTTAGTGTTTGTTTTTTCCGTAATTTTGTTTATTTAATTTAATTTTAATTAATTGTAAGTAGTTTTGGTAATTAGTTTAATGATAGTGTAGTGTTAGGTGTAATTGTAACTTAGGTTAGGATTTATTTTACAGGTAATTTTGTATTTATTTTAGCTAGGTAGTTATTAAATAGTTAATAACTATTTAATAACTATTGTACCTAGTTAAAATAAATACAAACTTGCCTGTAAAATAAATATAAATCCTAAACTAGCTACAATGTAACTATTAGTTATATTGTAGCTATCTTAGGGTTTATTTTACAGGTAGGTATTTAGTTTTAAATAGGATTAATTTATTTAATTATGTTAAATTTATTTTGTTTAATTTAAATTATATTTGTTAGGGGGGGTTAGGGTTAGACTTAGGTTTAGGGGTTAATACCTTTAATATAGTTGGGGGTGGCAGATTAGGGGTTAATACATGTAAGTAGGTGTCGGCGATGTTAGGGACGGCAGATTAGGGGTTAATAAAATGTAACTAGTGTTTGCGAGGCAGGAGTGCGGCGGTTTATTGGTTAATACATTTATTAAAGTGTCGGCGATGTCCGGTCGGCAGATTAGGGTTTAATATATATATTAAAGTGCTTCCGTTGTGGGGGGGGGGGGGGCCTCGGTTTAGTGGTTAATAGGTAGTTTATGGGTGTTAGTGTACTTTTAGCACTTTAGTTAAGAGTTTTATGTTCCGGCATTAGCCCATAAAACTCTTAACTAATGACTTTTAAATGCTTTAGGAGTCTTGACAGGATAGGGTCTACCGCTCACTTCTTCCAAGACTCGTATTACCAGCGTTAGGCAAATCCCATTAAAAACATAGGATACGCAATCGACGTAAGGGGATTTGCGGTAGCCTCAAGTCGCTGAAGAAAAGTGAGCGGTACACCTGTACCTGCCAGACTCGTAATACGGCGGGCGTTAAAAAGTAGCGTTGGGAGTCGGGACCCCTCAACGCTGCTTTTTAAGGCTAACGCCAAACTCGTAATATAGGCGAATGTTATTTTATGGTAATTAATTTAATAAATGTTAAACCATTTTTGCAAATTTTGCGAATTTCTATTGATACCTTATTTTTTTTTTTAACGTAAAGATATCCCAGCAAGTAAATAGCACAATTCTACAGGGAAGACATGTCAAGAAAACGCTGGCCTTAAATAACCTATTTGCTTAGTTAGAGATTTGACAGCACCCAATATTACAAGTGCAAAGCTTGTTGCTGATTCTCTGTGTACAAAATTGAGAAAAAAAACATGCTATTTCTTATTGTTTTTAATGATAAATCATCAGTGAGCAAAACATGCAATAAACAACCTTTTACAAATCCTGTGTGTGTATATAATATATATATATATACTGTATATACACACAAAGCTCTGGAAAAAATATTTAGAGGTATGTGTGTGAATAAAATGAACATTTTTGTTTTATTCTATAAAATACTGACAACATCAATATTGGGGGTTAATAGTTAATAGGGTTAATAGTTTAATTAGGCTTATTGAGTTGTGGGGGTTTGTCGGTTTTGGGGTTAATACTTTAATTATTAGTACCGATGTTGGTTTGATGACGGATATCAGGGTTTTACGTGTCGGGTTTATTTTTGGGAAGCGGGTTAGACTTTTACTGGAGATTTGACTTTTTATTTTTATTTTCTTAGGCGCCGGCAGTTTCGTAAGTCACTGGCGACTCCAGAAATTTGTATTTACGCATGTTTCTGGACATCGCTAGTTTACCCGACTTACGGCACTTTATGAACTGCCAGCAGGGTTTATGTAATATCCCGGAGTGAAATTTCGGGCGGCGTGGGTTTCAGCAGTTGCGCTGAAGCATGCGCCGTATATGTAATCTCGCCCAAGGTAGTAAAGTATTTAATTTGTTTAATTTAGAGTTATGTATTAGAGCGCAGACTGAAATGTTTTAAACTTACAAAATGATATGCAGCTCACTTTAACCCTAGGCTTAAATGTATTACCTTGCAATGAGTTGCAGCCAAGTGGTTTTGGACATATTTACTTATTTCTTCCTAAATAAAAAGAGACATATTAAACAAACTATTTATATATACAGTTGTGCTCATAAGTTTACATACCCTGGCAGAATTTATGATTTCTTGGCCATTTTTCAAAGAATATGAATGATAACACAAAAACCTTTCTTTCACTCATGGTTAGTGTTTGGCTGAAGCCATTTATTATCAATCAACTGTGTTTACTCTTTTTAAATCATAATGACAACAAACTACCCAAATGACCCTAATCAAAAGTTTACATACCGTGGTGAACCTTTTGTTGTTACTTTAGGAGCTCATAGGAAAATGTGGTCCAGTCATTAGTCTAGTTACACTGGCAGCATGTACACCTTCTGAGGTATTGTAGAGTTCCATATTTTTAATTTTTTTAATGCAGGATGCCATCAAAAATCCCAGTGGGAAAAATGTTTAAGTTTGTGCACTTGTGTGTCAACTTAACCCCTAGACGCTGTTAGGACATTCCATGCGGTCCTAAAAGTGCTGGGCTGAAATGCCTTTAGGATAATAGCTTTAGGACCGTATTGAACGTCCTACCTTTTTTGGCGTCCTGCTCCCTCCTGCTTTTAGAAAATGGAAAATCCAACTGAGGGACTTGCCTAGCATCGTAAGCAGTCCCCCATAATAACATTGATGATCGCATGATTTCGTTTTTTCCATTAATTGTTGACATCTTCATTCCGATCTTCAACACTTGCTCCCATCCTGAAGGGGTTAAACATCAGCAGTGTATACTTAAAGGGACATAATACTCATATGCTAAATCACTTGAAACTGATGCAGTATAACTGTAAAAAGCTGACAGGAAAATATCACCTGAGCATCTCTATGTAAAAAAGGAAGATATTTTACCTCACAATTTCCTCAGCTCAGCAGAGTAAGTTCTGTGTAAAAAGTTATACTCAGCTGCAGCCCAGCTGCAGGTAAAAAAATAAATAAATGAAGAAATGAACAGCAGCCAATCAGCATCAGCAGTGCTGAGGTCATGAACTCTTTTACTGTGATCTCATGAGATTTGACTTAACTCTCATGAGATTTCATAGCAAACTTCCTTTAAACTGAATAGGGAAATAAGATGAGAGTGCACGTAAGCTCGCCCCTTCCACTGTCCTGGGACTGACATACTGATTTGCTGCTTAGAAGTCCTTTACAATGGGATGTGGCTACTGAGAAACTTTTGAGGTAAAATATCTTTCTTTTTTACATAGAGATGTTCAGGTGATATTTTCTAGTCAGCTTTTTACAGCTATGCTGCATCACTTTCAAGTGTTTAAACATTTGGGTATTATGGCCCTTTAAGTATTAATTTATTTGTTTCTTTGTGAAAAACAATGTCATTTTAAGGTAATTAATTTAATAAATGTTAAACCATTTTTGCAAATTAGAGCAAGCCTTCTAAAGTTCTATTGATACCTTATTTTTTTTTTTTTACTTAAAGATATCCCAGCAAGTAAATATCACAATTCCACAGGGAAGACATGTCAAGAAAACGCTGGCCTTAAACAACCTATTTGCTTAGTTATGAGAGGTTTGACAGCACCCAATATTACAAGTGCAAAGCTTGTTACAGATTCTCTGTGTACAAAATTGAGAAAAAAGACATGTTATTTCTTATTGTTTTCAATGATAAATCATCAGTGAGCAAAACATGCAATAAACAACGTTTTAAAAATCCTGTAAACAGACTATAGCCTGTATTGTTTGTGTATATATACATATATATATATATATATATATATATATATATATATATATATATATATATATATACACACACACAGCTCTTGAAAAAAATATTTAGAGGTATGTGTTTGAGTAAAATTAACATTTTTGTTTTATTCTATAAAATACTGACAACATCTCTCCCAAATTCCAAATAAAAATATTGTCATTTATAGCATGCAGATGCAGTGTTTTTAGACCTTGAATAACTCAAAGAAAACAAGTTCATAATCATTCTTAAACAACACAATACTAATGTTTTAACTTAGCAAGAGTTCAGAAATCAATATTTGGTGGAATAACCCTATGTATCAATCACAGCTTTCATGCGTCTTGGCATACTGTCCACAGTCTTTAACATTGCTGTTGGTTGATTTTATGCCACTACTTGCGCAAAAATTCAAACAGCTTGGCTTTGTTTGATGGTTCGTGACCATCTCCAGTGATTTTTAATGGGGTCCTGGTCTTGAGATTGGGTTGGCCATGACAGGTCTTAATCTGGTGGTCTTCCATCCACAGCTTCATTGACCTGGCTGTGTGGACCATTGTCTTACTGGACAAAAACAATCCTCAGAGTTGGAGAACATTGTCAGAGCAGATGCAAGCATGTTTTCTTCCAGGATAACCTTGTACAATGGCTTTATTCATGCGTCCTTCACAAAGAAAAAAACGATTCAATGAACGAGTCCAATGTTCAGCTTTGCCCAACACCTGGTTGTCTAATGATTAGACTGAGACCTGGAGAGGCCTACAAGCCACATTGGCCCCTAGTTATCAATGTCTGTCGGACCTGATCCGACAGTGCGTATCAGGTCCGACAGACATCGCTGAATACGGCGAGCAATATGCTCCCCATATTCAGCATTGCACCAGCAGCTCACAAGAGCTGCTGGTGCAACGCCGCCCCCTGCAGACTCGCGGCCAATGGACTGCCAGCAGGGAGGTGGCAATGTGTGTCCGCCTGCTCAGAGCAGGAGGACAGGCTATGGAGCAGTGGTCTTTGTGACCGCTGCTTCATAACTGGTGTTTCTGGCGATCCTGTAGGCTCTCCAGAAACACGGGGCATCATACGGAGCTTGATACATATGCCCCACTGTCTCGCATCCACTGTGAAATTTGGTGGAGGATCTGTGATGATCTAGGGGTGCTTCAACAAGGCTGGAATCAGGCAGATAAATCTTTGTGAAGTTATTTATTATAATTTAAAGGGACATTAAGTTTATGTTTATCAGACAGAGCATACAATTTAAACAAAATTTCTGATGTCTTATTTTCTTCATCTTCATTGTATCCTTTGTTAAATAAAAAGCAATCACTGCTACCATCTAGTGCTTTTGCAAATGTATAAAACTGTTAGAAACATTCTTGTAAAACTGCTGCCTTATAGTGCTCCAGACACGTGCACACTCTTAAGCCTACCTACATGCTTTTCAACAAAGAATACCAGGAGAACAAAATAAATTTGACAACAGAAGAAAATTTAAACTGTATACTCTGAGTCAATAAAGAAAAAAAAAATTGGGTTTCATGTCCCTTTAATGTTGCCTCTAGTACAATGCAGTTATTAACTTCTAATGCATATATAAAAAATAAATCTTGTGTCTCTTTAATTCCTTGCCAAAATTAGCATTTGCTTATTTGTGTTCGTATATTCAGCAAATATGTGTAAATAGCAAGGAAGACAAAACCGTGAAGCAAATATAGTGACAAAGTAAACATTAGTAGTCTGTGCTGCTGCAAGCAAGACAGGTTTAGAATTACCTGAAGACTGACACTAATAAAGTTTGTCACATTGCCCAGACTGGCTCTCCTCTCCCTATTAATAAATCATCTATGGTCAACTCAAACCAAGCTCCAAAATTCCTATTCTGCAAACTCATTGTATTTAAAAATGCAGTTTCTTTATCTTATGAAGCAGATTCCTCTTGAGAATTTCCCCATTAATACAGTGAAATCATTTTTACTTCAGACTCCCCTGGGTAAGTCTAGGGCTATAATTTTAAAAAAATCACGTCTCCTGTACATCAGCCCTAGGAAAGCTGTACCCCTCAATGTCACCCTAATATTTCTCATCTAAAAATGCCATAAAAATATGAGAATTTGTAGCATGAAACATATATAGAGCCAACTATTTAGACACCGTAGCAGGATGCGCCGGGCAGTTTGCTTTTTGCTTTGCAGTAAATATTCCATTACCTTGCAGCCACCAACTTTAAAGTCTTTGAAATTGTTAATGGACCAGTCAACACATTAGATTTGCATAATCAACAAATGCAAGATAACAAGACAATGCAATAGCACTTAGTCTGGACTTCAAATGAGTAGTAGTTTTTTTTTATAACAAATTTTAAAGTTATGTATATTTCCACTCCCCTTGTACCATGTGATAGCAATCAGCCAATCACAAATGCATATACGTATAGTCTGTGAATTCTTGCACATGCTCAGTAGGATCTGGTGACTCAAAAATTGTAAATATAAAAGACTGTGCACATTTTTTTTAATGGAAGTAAATTGGAAAGTTGTTTAAAATTACATGCTTGTCTGAATCATGAAAATTTAATTTAACCTGAGTGTCCCTTTAAGGGATATTAAAAAACCTTAAATTTTCTTTTGTGATTCAGACAGAGAATACCATTTAATAAAAAAGTTTCCAATTTACTTCTATTATCAAATTTGCTTTGTTCCCATGATATTCTGTGTTAAAGAAATACCTAGGTTAGCATCTAGTGCTCTTGCAAATTGATAACATTCTAGCAAAACTGCTGCCACATAGTGCTCCAGAAATGGGCCGACTTCTAAGCATCCATCCCTGCTTTTCAACAAAAGATACCAAGAGAACAAATAAAATGTGATAATAGAAGTAAATTAGAAAGTTGTTTTGAAATGGCATTCACTTTCTGAATCATGGGTTTCATATCCCTTTAATTGGTTGGGGTATAGATTAACCCACCCTTGTTTTTATAAGAAATTTCAACAACTTGTGTGCTCAACCAATGCATGTATCTACAAAATGATTGCTTTTTAATTAGCTTACATTTAATTAAAGGGAGAATGTTTAACCTTAATGTGTTTGCAATGCTTTGTTATACAAGCTGCATAGTTTAAAATGTATAGGACATTGCTTCTTTAGCTATAATTTTGTATATGAAAGAACCCAGGGCAGTTTTTAGGAAGGGGCCAACAGGGCAGCTGCCTGGGACGCCAGCGGATACTTAAAACATATATGTTATCCAGTGGGATGCAGATCTAACACAGTACTTCAAGAGGGCAGGAGAACTTGATTTACGCACTGACTGTGCCACTGACTTCCTAGTTACAGGTGAGAGTGCAGACTAATTTAACACATGTAAGGGGTCAGATTTCTGCGTGTAACTTACATAGATGGGTAAAGGGACAGTCTAGTCAACATTAAACTTTCAGGATTCAATTTTAAACAACTTTCCAATTTACTTTTATGATAAAATTTGCTTTGTACTCCGGTTATTATTTGTTGAAAGCTAAACCTATGTAGGCTCATATGCTAATTTCTAAACCCTCGAAGGCTGCATCTTATCTCAGTGCATTTTGATAGTTTTCGCAGCTAGACAGTGCTATTTCATCTGTGCCATAAATATAACATTGTGCTCCAAAGCTTCCATCTCAGCATGGGTGGTTGATTGCCTGTGTATATGTTTTTTGTATTTAATTGTCCATGTCGATGTTTTTTTTTGTAAAATGTATTTTTATTGGAAAGATAATTGTCAATGTACTTACAATGTTCCAATAAAAATCAAATGAACTTAATATACATAAAATACATAAATAGTATGCAACACAGAAGATTGTGATATAATAGACAACATGTAAAGATAATCTTTCCACATTTACAATATTGTATAACTTAAATAAACAGAATTAAACTCAACAGGGACCATTGCTCTTTATCAGGACATATACTGCCATGTTGTTTGGTACATTGACATATACACATTTAAAATTAAAGGGTTATATAGGACCTTATAAGGGTTGTTTTGCGCTCCGTATTTTGAATATACCAATAGTGTTCTCCACAAAAAATGTTGCATTATGAAGTACCCGGGGGCAGCAGTGTAATATTTTCTAATATTATATCATTTTGTGCTATCCAAAGCACAAATTAATTGAATAATTTAACATAAATGTATTTAATGATAATTTGTGCAATAAAAAAATTAACATTTTTAATAATAAGCTAATTTTAACTTAATATTGGCTAAAATGTTAGCCAGGTGGCCAGTAAAATCAGCCGGGTATTGTACACGCTACAAAGGTCCTGGAGAGAACACTGCCAATAACTGATTTAATAAAGACGGAAGCATGATGAACCTTACCATTCATTGTCCTGATTAAGGGACAGATCAAATCAATGTAAATAACAATCAACTTAATATTGGTCTTGAAATAAAAAACATAGAAAAACAACATGAGATTTTAACAAACGTAGACCCTTCATGCTGTTAGGACGTTTAATGCCGTTTTAGCAGCGCTGGGCTTTAACGCCATTAGGACGGCATGGAACGTCCTACCTTATATAGCGTACTGTAGCCTCTTCCTTTTAGATAATGAAAAATCGGACTGGGGGTGTGTCTAGCAGCATAGGCAGTCCCCCATGATTTGATCCCGGCCTTGAAATCACATGATTGCATCAACGATCGTGTGATCGTGTGATTTCAATATTGCAGCAAGTGTTTACATCAGAACTTTTTTTTCTGATCTAAGCACTTGCCACCCAGCATGAAGGAGTAAACTAAACAAGAAAAAAAAGCCTTGCGGTTCAATTACGGTAATACATCGTGTATGTGGACAGTTACACCTTCAAATGGAAGATCATAATGAATCTTGTAAATTTTGCACTGCTGTCTGTACCTTAGATTTATCAGCAAATTATCTAAAGGGACATTAACACTATAATAAATGCTAGATAGAAAAATGCATAGAGTGACGCATTTAAAGAAAAGAAAAGATTAGTCTGCCAATAACAAGTAGATGTATTTTTTACAGTTCCATTAGCTGTTCAAATATTGACAAAATAAGTGTAAAGTTGTAGTGTAAAATAAAATAATGGGAGCTGCCATGTTGTAACTTAGGTTACCTTCTCTGCTGTAGCCAATTAGAGACAGTTATAAATAGCTCACTAGAGTGTGCAGCCAATGGGGCCCATTTATCAAGCTCCGGACGGAGCTTGAGGGCCCGTGTTTCTGGCGAGCCTGCAGGCTCGCCAGAAACAGCAGTTATGAAGCAGCGGTCTAAAGACCGCTGCTCCATAACCCTGTCCACCCGCTCTGAGCAGGCAGACACACATCGCCGAAAATCAACCCGATCGAGAACGATCGGGTTGATTCACACCCCCCTGCTGGCGGCCGATTGGCTGCGAATCTGCAGGGGGCGTCGTTGCACCAGCAGCTCACAAGAGCTGCTGGTGCAATGTTAAATGCAGAGAGCGTATTGCTCTCCGCATTCAGCGAGGTCTGGCGGACCTGATCCGCACTGTCGGATCAGGTCCACCAGACTTTTGATAAATATCCCCCATTGGCTGTGTGGGATATAACAGTGTTCTGCACTTATATTTCTAACAGGAACTGAATAGCTCACAATTTCAGATGGGACAAAATAAATGATGAAAATATATTGAAGAGTTGTTTTTTTTTTATATATATAATTTATAATTTTATATTACCATCTCAAGGTGTTTAATGTACCTTTAAGAGAATCTGATTAAGAACAAAATCCAATCACTCACAGATGTACAGTGAGTTTTACAGTACTACGCCCCTTAAGATGGTGACAACAATTGGTTGATCCTATTCGAAAAGTTATAACATTTGTGGGTGTTATAAAAATCCTAACATAATATGAAATTGTGCAAGAAATATTAATCATATCACCGAAAGCATAATACTAAATGAGCCTTGAAGAGGTTCCAATGAACTTGCTTAGAGTCTGAATATATACTGCATAATGTACCTGCATCTTCAGCAGAGGTGACAGTTGAATTAACAAGTAGCTTAAAGGGACATAAAACCCAACATTTTTTCTTTCATGATTCAGATAGAACATACAATTTAAAACAACTTTCAAATTTACTTCTATTATCAAATTGTCTTCATTTTCTTGTTTTCCTTTGTTGAAAAACAGGAAGGCAAGTACAGGAGTGTGCATGTGTCTGCAGCACTAGATGGCAGCACTATTTCCTGTCATGTAATGCTCCAGACATGTGCACGCTACCTATCTAGATAGCTCTTCAACAAAGAATAGCAAGAGAACTACACACATTTGATAATAGAAGTAAATTGGAAACTTTTTTAAAATTGTTTTCTCTATCTAAATTATTAAAGACAAATTTTAGGTTTCATGTCCCTTTAATATTGTTGTTATAAAACACAAAACTAGAAACACAAACTTTGTGAAACATACATCCCAGTTCTATTCCTTGTAGGGTATATAAAATGAACATATGAGTGAATACGAGTTGTGCACGATATACAATGTAACAAGCTATTAATTATGGGACATTATGCTGCTAAATAACTGTGAAGATATATAAAGGCAAAAAGGAATGATCAGCCCTTAGCAGGACTGCCTAGACATGGCAAGATTACAAGTGGAGCGCTAAAATAAGCGCACGTTTGCAAACGGGAACATTTACCTGTTTGCCGGCGCATGATTATTAACCAGCCACTACAAGTGGCTGGTTATTGCTACCGTGAGCTCACAGTAGCAATTAGCGCTCAGAAAATTAACCAGAGATCCGATCTCTGGTTAGTTTTCTAAAAGTGCTCCAAATGCCCTCAAAATAGAGGGCATTATAATTTTTTATTAAAAAAATAGCTTTTTTTTTTCTAATAAAAAAAAACAACTGCACTAGGCAGTTTTTTGGGTTTAAAGTTGGTGGAAGTGGGGTGTTACAAAAAAAATGGCACTGAAAAGTGCCTTTACATTGCGGTTTATGGAAACTGTGTGTTACCAGTAAATATATATGTATATGACTATATACATATATATTTATGTGTTAACATATGCTGTACATATATTAACACATAAATATATATGTATATATTCATATATATTTAAAAATATGCTGCCATCGCTGCGCTACTTACCCCTTTGCTGCGCAAGGTTCTGATGCCATCTCTGACAGCATCAGAACGAGGCTCCCATTGGAGCCTATAGAAGCGCATTCTCGTGAGCGTTCACATTGCACTTTACTCATAATACCAGCGCACATTAACGTGCGCTGGTATTACTCAGTGGAGCACTAATTTTGCTTGCCCGCAAGCAATATTTAGCGCTCGATTTGTAATCTCGCCCATATTCTTTTATCTGAAATCTGTCGCTAGATGAGTGTTTTGTAATTCCATAGTCCTTTGAAGACTGATAAGAGGCAAGTCTGTAGCCAACAACCCATGTATCAGTTGCACAAGGCCACATCAAAGCACACTCCCCAGATTAGCAGTAGATCATACTGTAATGTCTTCTTCTGTAGCAATCCTTATAACAGCACGGCTGTTGAACCAGTTGCTACAATCGTCAATCCCTCTCAAATTAAAGTGTAACTGATCCATCTCCATAAATATAATGCACTCGAGATGATCCCATATTGCGGGGGGCTCACAGAGGCGCTTCATTGAGCCAGTGATTACTGATCTAGATATCTGCTCCTGTTCCAGCAATGGTTGGCATGTTTCCTGTGTCTCCTCTGCAATAAGTATATGATCCTCTTTTATAGTATACAATAGTCGAGTCCAGAGCAACCCCCATGAGTTCGAAATGCTGTAATTCCTCAATTTTACCTTAATTCGTGTGGGAGAAAGGGAAGGTGGCATCCAGCACTCCAGCTAATAAAAATAGCCCTGATGCCATTCTGGGGGCAATTGTGTGAGATTCAGAGATTGTGATTTTTTCCTCAAGTTCAGCATAGCATGTTCCACATTGTCAAATGCTTGTAGCAGTTTACACTTTAGGGCAGAAATTATATCCTGGGACAGAATATCTCCCTCCGTAGCTATGACTTTCACAGTGCCAAACTCACAGTCTTAGGTTTGAAGAAGTTTTCTGGATGGGGGACCTAACACCCTGTCTTGGACTTCTTGGACTGCTGATACAGAAAGTCCTCTATTATAGGTAATTTGCCTTTCAGGGTAGAAGGAATGGCTTTCCTGCTGTCTGCCGTAAGTTCCCGGATACTTCACTTGTCAAGGGAGATGAAGATGGCTTAAGATGTTAGCTACAGTGCAATAAGTAAAGAGTGTTTCCTCCAAACTGTAAAGACTTGCAGCTATCTTAGAGAGCCGCCTTTTGCAAGTCGTCCATGTGCATATTTATGTGTGAGCATTTGGATATCTATGGGTGTCTGTGCATTTGGATGTCTACGGGTGCCTGTTTGTGTCTGTGCATGCGGATTTCTATGGGTGCCTGTGTGTGTTTGTTCATGTGGGTTTCTATGGGTGCCTGTGTGTTTGCATGTGGATGTCTATGGGTGCATGTAGATATCTATGGGTGTCTGTGTGTGTCTGTGCACATATTTTAAGGTTCAGGTCAAAGTTGAAACTACAGATTAAATATAGAAATATATAATAAAGATGCTATCATGGTCAAACTTCTTCTAAGTGTTTAAGAATCTAATTATACACCAATGGCCATTTAAATCCAGTCCTTAAAGCTTTAGTTCCTGATTTATGCTGTATAATTATTTATGCAAACTTATGCTAATGACCATGGCCATTATTTTTTTCCAGAAAATGTGGCAACCCTAACCTCCTTAGATTTTTTGCCTATAGCTGCACAAAACCTTCCTTAAGCTATCTCTCTTTGCAAAATTAGACCAATACTGGGGTACTGATGATCGAAAGTGGAGCGAGCTGGCGAAATATTCCAAGCTGCCAACATTATTGTTAGCAGGCGGCAACATTTTCAAGTAGACTGTCCTTTTAATTTATGTCTCTGCTTTTCAAGAAAAGATACCAAGATAACAAAGAAAAAAAATGATAATAGAAGTTAATTAATACTCAACACTAACCATATGAATGCAACATGTATCTTGGAATGATGGACATAACTCTATACTCACATCAGCACCCAACATCTACAAATAAAGTGTTTTTAGTTTAATATTTGATACTGTCAAACGCAAACTGCCATGTTTTTCACTAACAGCACTGGCATCTTCATAACCAGGTTTTTGAAAAGGATCTTGCAATTGTGCCTTTCATAGGGACCTATAGGTGAATGTAAGATGCTATACTCAGAAAGCAGCTTAACGTGATATATATTGGCTGCAGGATTTAGTTTTGAAAGTGTGACCCCTGCTCCCTGCTAACTTTGCTCTATGGAGCGAAGTGTCCCTATCCATCAAGCTCCAGTACTTTCAATAGGAGCCATCTCGGCACTCGCATCGACTGCCCCTTTTTACGATTTTTCCACCAGGGCAGCTCCTGCAAGGGTTGGCGAGAAAAACCATTTCTGATCTGTCAAGGTTTAGATCATCGAGCCCCCAGTCTCAATTTGGTTGATAATGCGTGCCTAGCGGCCTATCTGGCAACAAAATGAATTTGGTGGACAGAATTTTGGTCTCAAGTCTGCATTTGTCACTTCAATTAGTCAAACCCACACAATAAAATGCAGAGCTGTACAGCAAGACTCATGATTGGGTAACTGCAATAAAAACATCACCAAAAGAAAAAAATTCTCAAGGGGGCAGAAAGGGGAATGAGATGGGAGGAATATAAAAAAAATATTATATATAGACATTTCACATACAAAACTATGATTATGTATTAAGCAAATACATAAACTTTACTAATCACTTTAAATGTGTTTTTAAAAAATTACCTGAATAGCTTAAAATCAAACAGTTTTTCAATCTAAAATGTGACAGTAAGTCCCTTTCTCTTTAAAACAAATAATAATATATCAAGGAATTATTAGAAAGACATTAAGGCCTAGATTACAAGTAATGTGAAAGAATATCACTACAGGCAGTCCTCGGGTTACAGACATCCGACTTAAGTACAACTCGTACTTACATACAGAGAAAATAGAGCTTTATCGACAATCCTTCTTTCCAGGATAATCCAAAATACTGAAAATCCAATTGTCACAAGGACAGAAAGTGATGTGAAATTTTCTGAACAGGGGCACAGATAGCAAAACAAACTTTATCCTATGCTATCCAAAACAAAAAAAAATGTTTGGCTAGAGTTTCACCTAAAAAAAGTGCCTGTTCCAACTTACATACAAATTCAACTTAAGAACAAACCTAAAGTCCCTATCTTGTACGTAACCCGGGGACTGCCTGTATTGTGTGTTAACATAACTCAAGTGCAATCAATAGATCTATTTTTGGCTCATATTAGAAGTACAAAGTTATTTGTTATCGCTTGAGCAATAGTCTAGGGTGCGCTAACATCTGCAAGTGCTCTAAATCTCTTACACAATAGACATCCATGGGGTCGCTCAGTAAAATTCATGTCGGATATCGTCCGAAAGTACTGGAGTTTTCCATGTTCTGCACTATATTAATAATAATAATAATGGTTTACTTTAGGTCTAAAGTACTAAATTTAACAGCGGTATTTTGGCTTGCATTATAGTGCAACACTTAACTTGCCACTTGAAACAGGAAGGAAAAGTGTGCGCTAATAGCGCTCCCTGCTCTATCAAAAGTATAGGGCGCACTTAAATTGTTTGCCTGCGTTAAGACTCTCTGGTTAAAATGTTTAACAATCTACTTGTATGACCAGATTGTGTGTCATTCTTAGAGCAAGGTTATGTATTATGCACTATTAATTGTGCTCCACTTGTAATCTAGACCTAAATCCTATAAGCTTATTACTTTTAAGTTAATTTTTAATTGTTTGTATACAGCAGGGGAGATGTAGTTAAAGTGATACTAAACCCAATTTTTTTCTTTCATGATTAAGATAAAACTTTCTAATTTAATCCCATTTTCAAATTTTCTTCGTTCTCTTGCTATCTTTATTTAAAAAATAGGAATGTAAAGCTTAGGAGCTGGCCCATTTTATGTTCAGCACCCTGGATAGCACTTGCTTATTGGTGACTACATTCATCCAACCAATAAGCAAGCATAACCCAGGTTCTAAACGAAAAATGGTCCAGCTCTTAAGCTTTACATTGCTGCTTTTTAAAAAAAAGATAGCAAGAGAACGAAGAAAAATTGATAATAGCTGTAAATTAGAAAGTTGCTTAAAATCGTATGCTCTATCTGAATCATGAAAGAAAAAATGGGGTTAGTATCCCCATTACTTTATATAAATTAAAACTTAAAGTGACATTAAACACTTTGAGATGATAATATAAAATGATAAATTGCATATATAAAAAAACTTTGCAATATACTTGTATTATTTATTTTGTCCCCTTTTCCTGTAATTCCATTCTGAAATTGTGAGCTTTTCAGTTCCTGTTAGAAATGGAAGTGCAGAACACTGCTCTTTTCCACACAGCCATTGGCTGCACACTCTAGTGACCTATTTATAACTGTCCCTAATTGGCCAAAGCAGAGAAGGTAACCTAAGTTACAACATGGCAGCTCCCATTGTTTTATAGACAGTAAAACTTTACACTTATTTTATTAATGTTTAAACAGCTAATGAATCTTTAAAAAAATACATCTACTAGTTAGTCTAAGACTAATCTTTTCTTTGAATGCTTAATTCTACTAGCATTTGTTTTACTGCTTAATGTCCCTTTAAGTTTTAATACTTAAAGGGACACTGAACCCAATTTTTTTCTATCGTGATTCAGATAGAGCATGCAATTTTAAGCAACTTTCTAATTTACTTCTATTATCAAATTATTTTCACTCTCTTGGTATCTTTATTTGAAATGAAAGAATGTAAGTTTAGATGCCGGCCCATTTTTTTGTTGAACACACTGTGTTGTTCTTGCTGATTGGTGGGTAAATTCGCCTACCAATAAACAAGTGCTGAACCAAGAAACCCAAATTTTTTCGTTCATGATTTAGCGAGAACATGCAATTTTAAACAACTTTCTAATTTACTGCTATTATCTAATTTGCTTCATTCGCGTTATATCCTTTGCTGGAAAGCATATCTAGAAATGCTTATTAGCTGCTGATTGGTGGATGCACATAGATGTCTTGTGTGATTGGCTCACCCATATGCATTGCTATTTCTTCAACAAAGGATATCTAAAGAATGAAGCAAATTAGATAATAGAAGTAAATTGGAATGTTGTTTAAAATTGTATTTTTTACCTGAATTATGAGAAAAAATTGGGTTTAGTGTCCCTTTAAGTATTTCTTCAATATTAAAACTACTAATAATTCTAAAAAATACATCTGATCTGCATATAATTCTTAGGCTAATCTTTGCTCGGAATACATCATTATGCTTTACATTTTCTAGTGTCAGTGTCCCTAAAAGTAAAAATACATTAGTCAGCATGTCGCTGCATGTGAGTTCAAACCTTTGTTTTTGGCTGATTTTGGCTTTAGTTCAATAAACCATTTATACTTTTTCTAAAAACAGGCTTTGGATTTCATGAAACATCATTGAACTCACATGCTAGTTACTGCTGTCCTATGAGATGTTTTCTGTGAACACAGTAGATCTGTGAAGAGAGGATCTGTGCCGATTCAGGACAGACACAGGGCAAGAGTGCTATGGATTCAAACAAGAAAGAAGGTAATGTCTGTCTGTCTGAAATCACTGGTATTAAAACTACCAATTAAAGAGGTAGCGTAATTAAAGGGACATGGGAGAGATGTATTAAATGAAATACACCACTTTCATTCCAAAATCTAAATTATGTTATAGTTTTGCTTGGTAAGTAAACCAACCTGTGCTGAGCCTCCTAAGCCTTAAAGGGACACGAAACCCAACATTTGTCTTTCATTATTTAGGTAGTTTAAAACACTTTCCCGTTTACTTCTGTTATCAAATGTGTTTCATTCTCTTGTTATCATTTGTTAAAGAAACAACAATGCACTACTGGTTTCTAAGTCTGAACACATGGGTGAGCCAATGGCAATTGATATATAAATGCAGCCAGCAATCAGCAGCTAGAACCTAGGTTCTTTGCTGCTCCTGAGCTTAGCTAGATAAACCTTTCAGCAAAGGATAACAAGAGAAAGAAGATAAATAATAGAAGTAAATTGGAAAGTTGTTTAAAATTGTATTCTCTCTAAATCATGAAAGTCTAATTATGATTTCTACTGTCCCTTTAAATTTGCTCTATACAGACAGTCAGAGACTGCTGAGTAATGCTGCTATTGGCTGCAGTTTTCTTTTCTAGTTGAGTGAGAGGGTAGGGTTAGCAGGCTCAGCTAAGGTAAGTCATAAAACATTTGTGCTTAAACTTCATTTTTTGCAGTTTAATGTATCATCCCTTTAATGCGATTGTAATATTCCCCATGTGTGTCTATGTTCAGATTAGATAGATTATTAAATGTATATCTTTATAATTAGAAGTGTATTGGGCTCAGATGGACTTAAAAGGACTTTAAAGGGACATGAAATCCCAAAAAACTATTTCATGATTCAGATAGAGAATACAATTTTAAAAAAATTTCTAATTTACTTCTATTATCTAATTTGATGCACTATTGGTTTCTAAATGAACACATGAGTGAGCCAATGACAATCAGTATATTTATGCAGCCACCAATCAACAGCTAGAACCTAGGATCTCTGCTGATCCTGAACTTGCCTAGATAAACATTTCAGCAAAGGATAACAAGAGAAGGAAGGAAATTAAATAATAGAAGTAAATTGAAAAGTTGTTTGAAATTGTATTCTCTATCTGTATCATGAAAGAAAAAAATTGGGTTTCATGTCTCTTTAATAGTAACATCCAAACTAATTAACAGAAATCTAATATTTAACCTAAAATGTTTATAAAGCTGGCTTATTTCCTTTCTTTTATCATTCTGAAACTACAGTAAAATGACTGAAAATGTTTTCTTCGCTGTATGTTTAGAATATCACTAGCAACATTCTGTCTCTTTTATCAATGTGTTTTTGGGCCCATGAGACGCGTGGTGCATTGCTTTTCATGTCTTTTTGCTGTGTTCTTGAATATGGAGTCTTTCCGAACCAATTGAAAGCTTACTTATCAGATGGTTTTCAAATGACTTGTACTTCAAACTGCCAAATACCTTTAATAAGGACAGTAGTATTAGTTTTATCTTGTCAAAATTATTTGACAGGTACCACGTTCCTTTTATTCAAATTCACACCCTTTTTTATGTAAATCACCACCCACTCTCCTCCCAAGGTTTTCATTCCTTTCCATATTTCACTCCCCTTTTATGGTGTATTGCCTTTTTTAATGATATTTTTAATAGTGATTTTAATAGTGATTTAAATGCTATAATAATTTTAAATTGTGGTTGTTAATCTTTCATGTATTGTTTAAATGTATTTATATTTTTTTAAGATTAAAATACTATTAAATTAAAAAAGCAGAATGTATTTTATTTTTTAAGTTTATTTATGACCCATAAAACATCAGAAAAAGATGTTTACAAAGAATGTGAATTTGTACATGAAGCATTGCAAAACAATTGAGAACATTTACAAATGTAACCACTGCAAGGACTTGAGGTCTTTTCCTTGGTAGTAGGTATCCATGAAGAGTGGTTAGACCTGTGGAAGATGATGTCTGGTTTTTATGATATTGTGAACCCTGTAGTAATAGATGTAAATCCCTAATTTCCATTTTTAAATGATCGTAGGTATCACTATTAGTAGCGTTATCTACAACTGATGAAGGAATGTTCAGTTCTGCAATAGCTTTCATAAAAATGCCCCAGCTTTGTGGTGTTTTGCACATGGTGACATTGTGATTTTAAAATATTGGAACTAGGTATGGTTTGATCTTTGTAAATAAATTGTCTTTGTTCTAGGCTGTGGTGTGTTTGGATTGTAACATTTTAGCAAGAAGGAGCTCAGCATTCTTCTTAAACTGGTCATTCACAGTGGTAATAACTTCATGAACCATTCTATCAACATTTTCAACAGAGGTAGAACTATTTGTGTTATGCCCAACAGGCTCGGATTCACCAGGTGGCATTAAAAATGTTAAGAAGTATTCTCTCTAGAATTTTGCTTAGCCATCACCAAATACTTTTGCAATACAGCATTGCACTTTTTAATTTTTACACCCTCTGGTTAATCAGGATTATTTAAGATATCAGCAATTTCAACCTCCAAGCGTGTTGTAACTGTGTGACGAATATCTTTATCACCCTGTTGAGTATGTCTCAAGTGGTCCACATTCTGTTTTGGGAACAGGTACATTTGTTGAGTATGCTCCATTACCGGTTAGTTGAAAGGGTTGTTAGTAAAGGTATAGCAATAGCAAATCCTAAAACTGGTGCTAAAAATCCACCAGATTGATTCACCAGGTTTTGTTTTTTTGTGTGTTTTTTTTGCTAATGGATATTGACCTATTACTCAGACTATTTGTAATAATTTAAAGACGTCTTTTCTGCTGTGCTGTCAAGGGCAATCTACCTTTTCATCATAATTTTTTTGCCAGCATGCATAAAATCATGCAATTATTATCAGGTTTGTGGGACAGAAGTGTGTCAGAATGGTGTAAAAATATTTTTTACAAAATAACTTTTTCCTGAATTTAAAATACAAGAAAAAGGATTTTGCAAACGTGTTTATTGTTAGTGATCTATTAATACCCAAATGGTAGTGTAGTAAAATCCTGTGATAACTGTCTTTTTGTATAAAAACACTTTTGTGTTTTACTTTATGGATGTGTCTAAGTCTGCCAGTATCATTTGCATAGTCCAACACCGACGGCTAGATTAAGAGTTTTGCGTTATGAGTGAAAAAGCCTCATAATGCTGCTTTTTCACTACCGCTGCTATTACGAGTCTTGTAGGTATAGCTGTACCGCACACTTTTTTGGCAGTCACGCAACACCTACCTATCTATTGGAACAGCCAATAGAATGCGAGCTCAATCCTATTGGCTGATTGGATCAGCCAATAGGATTTTTTCACCTTTAATTCTGATTGGCTGATAGAATTCTATCAGCCAATCAGAATTCAAGGGACGCCATCTTGGATGATGTCATTTAAAGGAACCTTCAGTGTACGGCTGGGACCGTATGAAGAGGATGCTCCGCGCCGGATGTCTTGAAGATGGAGCTGCTCCGTGTCAAAAGAATGAAGATAGAAGATGCCATCTGGATGAAGACTTCTGCCCGCCTGGAGGACGACTTCTTGCCGCTTGGATGAAGACTTCTCTCGGCTTCGTTGAGGACTTCTGCCCGCTTGGGTGAAGACTTCTCCCAGCTTGATGAGGATGGATGTCCGGTCTTCAAAAACTGTAAGTGGATCTTCGGGGGTTAGTGTTAGGTTTTTTAAGGGTTTATTGGGTGGGTTTTATTTTTAGATTAGGGGTTTGGGCAAAGAAAAAGAGCTAAATGCCCTTTTAAGGGCAATGCCCATCCAAATGCCCTTTTCAGGGCAATGGGTAGCTTAGGTTTTTTAGATAGGCTTTTATTTGTGGGGTTTGGTTCTGTGGGTGGTGGGTTTTACTGTTAGGGGGTTGTTTGTATTTTTTTTACAGGTAAAAGAGCTGATTTCTTTGGGGCAATGCCCTGCAAAATGCCCTTTTATGGGCTATTGGCAGTTTAGTGTAGGCTAGGGTTTTTTTTATTTTGGGGGGGCTTTTTAATTTCGATAGGGCTATTAGATTAGGTGTAATTACTTTAAATATTTGATAGTTTCTTTTTTATTTTGTGTAATTTAGTGTTTATTTTGTTGTAATTTAGTTAATTGTATTTAATTAATGTAATTTATTTAATTGTTGTGTAATGTTAGGTGTTAGTGTGAGGCAGGTTAGGTTTTATTTTACAGGTAAATTTGTATTTATTTTAACTAGATAGTTAGTAAATAGTTAATAACTATTTACTAACTAGTCTACCTATAGTAGTTAAAATAAATACAAACTTAGCTGTAAAATAAAAATGAAACCTAAGATAGCTACAATGTAACTATTAGTTATATTGTAGCAAGCTTAGGGTTTATTTTATAGCTAAGTATTTAGTTTTACATAGGAATTATTTAGTTAATGATAGTAATTTTTATTTAGATTGATTTTAATTATATTAAAGGTAGGGGTGTTAGGGTTAGGGTTAGACTTAGGTTTAGGGGTTAATATATTTATTTAGTGTTAGTGGTGTGGGAGGCCAGAGGTTTAGGGATTAATAACTTTAGTATAGTGGTGGCGGCGACGTTGGGGGCGGCAGATTAGGGGTTAATAAGTGTAGGTAGGTGTCGGTGATGTCAGGGGCATCAGATTAGGGGTTATTAAGTGTAAGTAATTGTCGGCGATGTCGGGGGCGGCAGATATGTCGGGGACAGCAGATTAGGGGTGTTTAGACTCGGGATTTATGTTAGGGTGTTAGGTGTAAACATAAATTTTCTGCTTTACGGAGCTTTATCCTCCATTATTGCAGGTGTTAGGCTTTTTTTTAGCCGGCTCTTCCCATTGATGTCTATGGGGAAATCATGCACAAGCACGTAAAACCAGCTCAAAGCAGCGCTGGTATTTGTGTGCGGTATGGAGTTTAACACTGCCATATTGCTTGCTAACGCCGGGTTTTTGCAAACCTGTAATAGCAGCGCTATTAAAGGTGAGCGGTGGAAATAACTTGCAAGTTATTACCGAGCCGCTCATAACACAAAACTCGTAATCTGGCCGCAAGTCTTTTAAACTTTCAAAATTGATTATGTCAGTGTTAACAGTGTCCAAAGTTATACCCTTCACGTTAAGATTTGTTTTTCTATTACTCAGTTTGTAACCATAAGTCATAGTTCACAAGTTAGCTTTTCTAGATAACCACCCAGAGGAGGATTCCAGTCACCGTTCTTGCTTGCAAACATTACAGTACCCTGTACAATTCAAGTCTGGCATATGCTGTAGTAAAACAAACTATAAAGATCTTAACATTTTTACTGGTTGTATACCTCTCTTTTCCAACTAAGCATTGCTATTTCATCATCTATGAAATCCGAAGCAGACACCTCATAGTATAGTAAATAACATACATGAAAAGCTCATTAGTGTCTGTCACAATGTAAGTGTTGGGTAAATTACTTCTTTGACCAAACTTACTGCACTGAGAATTTAGCAACAATTTAGAAATGTGTCTTTTTGCTGGGCTTACTGCTTTATGATTGGGGCATAATTTTTCACCCTCTTTTTTTGTAATCTTGGATGTACTGAGTCTTTTTTATCATCAGTGCACCATTCAGGGTACCAAAAAGCTTCCTGTTTATCCCTTAAGTGTATTATTAATGTAGTTCTCAAACAGATTCTTTTTATACTATTTTAGTTCATGAAGTTGTTCATCACTATGGTCACACTGTGTCATGCTGTTATTGGTGGCACAGGTCAATCAAAGTGGGAACATGAGCTTACAATTTAATTTTAATTGAAATAGATTTTTATTGAACACTTATCGAGTTGCATAGTATATAACAATAGAAATACAGCGTTTGTATCAAGGTTTAGTTTCATAACATCAATATGGTTACCAGAACTTCCATAGTCAACCATAAAAAAACAGAGAGGCAGATCTGAGTCCAGTAAGGTTCCAATCTCTTTCATCGGTTATCAGTTCTATAAATCAGAATGTCCTTTTTTTTCCTTGTATCTCATTTCTAGGCTTGGTCATAGCTGCAATATACTATGTTTTCCATATCTAAATCTCTGAATAAAGTACTTGTACGTACCCCAAGTGTTCTAAAAATAATTAAATCTTATTATAACATAAACAGTCAATAAACAAAACAAATAAACTAATACACTGTACGCCTTCATCTAATTATTTATTTTTTAGTATCTCTTAATATGGTTATTAAGTGTCCACTAAGTATACTCGAATATATCACCTATCTGTAGAAAGGTGAGGCTCCCTATACCTCTATCAAAGGTAAGAATTCCTTTCTTTTATGTCCAATCATGTCTTTATAGTTTTGTCGCGTAAAATCCAGTATACCATTTAATTTTAAAGGTATGACTGGGAAAAATAACCCTCTAGGTGGAATAATTTTTACTTTAGCCATACCAAAATAAAAATGGATGTTCCTGAAATTCTCATAAATAACTAATGGGTGCCCCACAGGGTAAGCCTTTGTCTTGTTAGCAAAGGGGTACAATTTGGTAAAGTCATAGTAGTGGATACTTTCACCAGGAGCGGTATTGTGGTTCAAGTGCATCTCTGGGGTCTAAGAGCTTTGGAAATTAATTTTGAATAATAAAAGCTTGCAGCTCTTTGTTTGTGGCTAACATATCCAACCACTTGTGTACTTGGACCTCAAAACCACATAATTGCAAAAAAACATTTTTAACAAGTTATTTATTATATAGCTGACTGTATGTGAAGTCTGTGACATTGTTTATATAATTCTCATTATATTAAACAGGACAACCATGGTAAAAAAAAAAACTTGAAATTCAAAAGCTATAGGAAAATTGTTTACTACAGCACAGCCATACCCTACGCTTAACACCATGTAAAGTGTGTTGTATAGCAATAACTTCCTTATTTGCTAAATACATCAACCACTGACTGTCTTGTGTAGTGATTTTGTGTTTTGTGGTAATTATCAGAAGGGAGTTTGGCAATAGTGTGGGCAGGTAAGATTTTGAACCTATACGTAGCCCTATAAACAGATGCTAATGTGGTAAGTTGAAATGGGTCAATATAGTTTATGTCTTCTACCTCCTCCCCATTTTTGTTGCGTTTGATTGTTTCTGTCCAAGTCATATCCATCACACTTTCTCGAAAATATGCCAGTCTAAAAACCTCAATATCCTGTTTACTGTAAGTTTTAAGAGCAGTCTGAAAGTCAAATGTCTCATGCTTAGTATCCTTGTACTACTCACAAATTCAGCGCTCTCATTGGGCATCATGTATTCAACACCATATTGACCTACACCAGGTATAGGGCCTACAAAGCTCTGATTTTGGACTATGGAAAATTGCCTTTAGAGTCTTTAAAACCTAGGGCTTTTAGCAGTTTGCTGAGTTTTATTGGGAGAAAATTTAGAGAATGTATAAAACGTATTTTTAAGTCATGCACTGTGACACACAACAGTTTACTACCTTGAGCCAAAAACTTAATATCTACTTTCTCTTTAATTAGCTGTTGAACCACTACATAAGAATCATATCTGCCACCATTATGCGCTATAAATGTAACATACTGGAATTTTGTTGTAACAAAATAGTTCACAAAATCCTGCAAACAATCGGGTCTCTGAAACTCCCACCTCATTGAAACATCAAGTTTTTTGGCATAAACATAATTGGGTATATGAACACCAGGTTCCTGCATATATTCAATATCATAAGCAATTTAATTGTGTCTTTTACTGGTGGTTTGTACAGTGTCATGTAACAGAGATTTGTGTCAGAAATGTCAATTTCATCATGGCAAATGCTACATATTGGGGGTGTACAGTCATGGCCACCTTTACTAACATATGCACAACACACATCACAATATACTTTGGTGCAGCACTTTACACTATTGTGCTAAAGCATTATGCAAAGCCTAGCCAAACACTCGACTGAACGACAAAACAAGCGACAACTAATTCAACACAATTCTGTCTGTGACATGTTCTGCAAAAATATTTACATGAGTGATTATTCTTGTGGTGAAAAATAGCATGGCAATACTGACAACAATTAATCATGACTAATAAAAGCTTTGATATTTTTAATGCCGTAATAGTGTTTATTGTGATGCAAAAAAAAAAAACAGCACTTTGTCCTTACAGGAACCATCAGTATAAAAATACTGCCAAGATCCCTGATTATGATAAAGTATTTTCATAGTAAAATTCAGGAGCTTTTCAAATGTCTGAATGTCACTAAAATTAACAAGGCGGTCATCAGGTATGCACAGTGTTTTGTGTATCTCTCTGGCCTGTTGAATTTGTTCTGAATCAGTAATTTTGTGCTGTTCATCTAAAAGGGCTTTGAGACTCACGGACAAACACAAATTAGAGTCATAGTTATTGAAAATAAACAACCAATGTCTTTTTGTGTTTATGAGTGAACTATAGGTAGTTGACGTTATCTTCCTATGTTTCACAACACCATCAGTTCTGTTTCTAAAAATTATGATCACAAGTCTTAAACAGCCACTTCCCATACACTCTGCGTTTTTCTGCAACAAACCAGAAGCATTGTTTAAAAAAGACTCAGCATCTAGCTCATCCTTATCTCTTCTTAAACAATATAATGGCCTGTCAAATCCATCACCTTCAAATATTAACTGCACTAGCTCACCAGGTCTTACTTCAGATTGTAAATTATGTATGTTTGTAGCGCTTCATGCACACATTATACAGCTGATTGAAATGATCTTAATTTATCTAGGTTTACAAACCTGAAATGCTCATAATACATAAACAACGTTCTAATTTACTTCTATTATCAAATTTTCTTCATTCTCTTGGTATAGTTTGGTGAAAAGCAGGGACGTATGTTTAGGAGCCTGCTGATTTTTGGAGCACTATATGGCAGGGGTTTTGTAAGAATGTTATTGATTTGCAAGATCACGATATGGTAGCACCATTTCCTGTCATGCAGTGCTCCAGATGCCTACCTAGGTATCACTTCAACTCAGAATATCATGGGAACAAAGCAAATTTGATAATATAAGTAAATTGGAAACTTTTTAAAAGGGTATGTTTTGTCTTAATCTAAAAACAAAATCTTTAGGTTTCATATCCCTTTAATGTTTCTTTGGTACCCTCCTATGGGTTCTAACATTACAGGTGGGTCACTTTGATGCTGTTCAACATTATTTTGAATCTCTGGTTCTGGAGGTGATTGGTAATCTAGAGGTTCTGATTGTTGAGATAATTGTTTCTCTGGGGAAATACATGATGACCTTCTGAAACTCATTGCACATTTGGTGATTTGCTAGCCAGCTCCCTAGACAACACAGTGTGATGTAGTCGGTCAACACCTGTAATGTCTTTTTTGCCCTATTTCTAGGGCTGAGTTCATCTGTGTCTTTAGTTCCATACCCTCAGAGTGTGCTACTTACTGGATGTTTGGTTTCCTTGCAGCAATCGTATTATACTGTTGATCTGAAGTGGCCGCATACTCAGAAGGTGTATTTTTTGTGGCCTCTGCTTCCCAGGAGTCCCCCCCCCCAAAAAACCCCATGGGGCCACGGTTGATGATGAGTATGGTTCCGTTTGCTGGGATCCTCTCTTTTTTTTGTTTGGAGCTGGTTTCGCAATATCCTAAGATCTTTCCCCTCCGAAAATATTGCTTGTGGGCTGTATGACTTTCTCGTAGAATTTTGTTGTAGATTGGCCACAAGGGTAGTGTCGGTATTGCATTATGTATACTGTTGTTGAAGACTTTCTGGTGATTTTGTTCTCAAATCGTCAAAAGTAGCCATATCAATACTTTGTGACGAGAGTGACGCTTGTGGGGCTTTCTCAACAAGGCATAAGCATATCTCTTCAAATCTCCACCAGTGTATGTTGTTGAAGATATCCTGTGTATCGTCTTCCCTCATGTTGGCCAGTTTGATTAAAAGGCGATTTAGGGTTATAAGGTATATATTCATATATGGCTGTGAAGTGCAATCCCTCTCTTAGTTCTGTTCAGTTTTAGATATAATGGTAAAGAGGTTCTTATGGGAATGTTGATGTGATCTGCTGCAGGGAAGTACCTCGGGAATCCCAAGGGGGGTAGCGCTGCCTACCAGGTGCCACAACACTAGGCCTCTATTGTATGTTTTCTGCCTTCAGCTTCATAAATACAGTCTGAAATAAGTTGCTTAGCATACCACTGTTGAATGGATTAAAACTAAGTGCAAAATTGTGTAGATGGCTGTAAAGGGCTCTTGAAATCAGCGGATTAAAAGAGGTTCTGCTGGAGCTCAGAAAAAGTGTGACCGATCACGATCACTGTTCAGACACGCCCCCTTTAAATCCAATTTTTAGGAATCCGTTGTATAACCCCAATTCCAAAAAAGTTTGGACATTATGGAAAATGCAAAAAAAACATACAAAAAGACAATTCACGCTGCACTGTTTTTATTAACACATTATTTGATGTTTTACTTTGTGCATTTAATGTATTTTTTAAATTATACACTCATTTCAAATCTGATGACTGCAACACACTCCAAAAAAGTTGGGACAGTCGACTGTTTACCACTTTGTACCATCTCCTTTTCTTTTAATAACACTTATAAGCATTTGGTCATTGAAGACACCAGTTGGTTAAGTTTAGCAAGCAGAATTTTCCCCCATTCATCCATTATGCATGTCTTTAGCTGCGCAACTGTACGGGGCCTTTGTCGCCTTATTTTGCGCTTCATAATTCTCTACACATTCTTAATCAGAGACAGGTCAGGACTGCAGGCAGGCCATGCTAGCGCCCACATTCTCTGCTTACGCAACCATGTGCTTGTAATCCTGGCAGATTGGGTTTGGCGTTGTCCTGCTGGAAAATGCAGGGACGTCCCTGGAAAAGACAACTTCTGGATGGCAGCATATGTTGCTTCAAAATTTTTTACCTATCTTTCTGCATTAATGGTGCCCTCACAGATGTGCAGGTTACCCATGCCATGGGCACTGACACACCCCCATACCGTGACAGATGCTGGCTTTTAGACCTGATGCTGATAACAACTTGGATGGCACTTTTCCTCTTTGTGCCGGAGAACACAATGGTTGTTTTTTCCAAAAACGATTTGAAATCTTGAATCGTCAAACCACAAAACACAATTCCACTGTGTTACTGTCCATCTCAGATGAGACCGAGCCCAGAGAAGTCGGCAGCGCATCTGGACAGTGTTGATGTATGGCCTCTGCTTTGCATAGTAAAGCCTTAACTTGCATCTGTGCGGATGGTGTTGACTGACAAAGATTTACAAAAGTATTCCCGAGCCCATGTCAGGATATTCATTACAGACTCATGACGGTTTTTGAGACTGTGAAGTCTGTGGGATCGGATATCATGCGCATTCAGAAGTGGCTTTCGGCCTTGCCCTTTACGCACCGAGATTTGACTGGATTCCTTGAATCTTTTAATTATATTGTGCACTGTAGAAGGTGAAATGCCCAAAATCCTACCGATTTGTCTTTGGGGAATGTTGTTCTCAAAGTGTGGGATTATTCACTGACGCATCTGTTGGCAGATTGGCGAGCCTCGACTCATCCTTGCTCTTGAAGGACTAGGCCTTTTTTGGAGGCTCCTTATATACTATGATTAAACTATTGCCCCAGCTGTTTCACATCACCTTCTTATTCCAACTTGTCACAGCACTATTATTCTTAAATTGCCCCTGTCCCAACTTTTTGGGAACGTGTTGCAGTCATCAGATTTGAAATGAGTGTATATTTTTAAAAATACATTAAATTCAAAAAGTAAAACATCAAATAATGTGTTACTAATGTTTTTTCAATATACTAAAGGGTGAACTGAATTTTCAAATTACTCTTTTTGTTTTGTTTTTTTGCATTTTCCATACTGTCCCAACTTTTTCAGAATTGGGGTTTAAATAAAAAATACATTCTGCTTTTTAATTTAATTGAATAGTGTTTAAAGCGTAAAAAATATCAATACAATTAGACAATAATTGATTGAATAACAACCATAATATAAAATAAGTTATAATGTTTATTATAACATTAAAATCACTATTAAAAAACTATTAAAAAAACACATAAAAGAAGGCAATACACCATAAAAGGGGTATGAAATATGGAAAATATTGGGCAGCTAGGGGTGAAAACCTCCTGAGGAAAGTGGGCTAGGATTTATGTAAAGGATCAGGAATTGCATAAAAGGGGGTGTGGTACCTATCAAATTACGTTTGACAAGATATCGCTATATACTACTAGTATTCAAATCTATCAGAAACACTTTTCAAGAAGATTTTGACAGGATTTTTTTTAACAATTGCCTTAATGTCTTGAAAACCCATTTTTGGCTTATTTTAAATCGCATTACTTTTGGTGTTAAAATTTTTGGCCATGCTCAATTTATATATGAAAGAAAATAATTATTAATTATTTTATTCATAAAATGATATAAAATATTTTTTACAGACCTGAATCGAGTTTTTATATATACAATGTAAGGGTTACCTCCAACCCCCACTCGTGTTACCTGATGCATTTTGCCGAAGCTTTATCAAAGGTGTCAGGGTTTTTTCCCTGTTTTGTTTGCCATGTGCTGCTGGCAGCCATTTTACTCACCTCTCTTGCTGACTATGGTGCATTGTGGGGGATGCTGCTCATTTCCTGCACTTCCTTTTATGGCCAGACTGGTGTGCATCATCTGTGTGAGACAGGATGCAGTCTCAGAATTGTGATGTCATCACTTATTATTTAAAGGGCCTCTATTCAGTATGCTTTGCCTTTGCGTTGTCTCAGACCTGTTTCTGAGACTTTCCTGTGTATTACCTGGCTGCCTGATGTCCTTCCTGGTTCCTGATCCCTGGCTTGTTCCTGACTCTGCTGTTTTCCTTGTTCCTGATTCCGGCTCGTCTGTCTATTCACTATGGCTCCTGACTCGGCTCATCTGACTACCAGCTCTGGTTTTGACTCCTGGCTTGTTATTTGACTTGTGGACTTTTTATTATTTTTTGCTATTAATAAAGGTGTGATTATTTTTGCACTTCTCGTCTCAGTCTGATTACTGGCACCCTGACAAAAGGTGACTATTCCATAATTTCCGATGGGATTGAGGTTTGGGCTCTGAGAGGGTCATCCCAAGACTTTGATTTTCCTTTTCTCATCCATGCCTTCATCGACTTGGTTGTGTGCTTTGGGTCATTGTCATGATGGAATGTGAAATTTCTCTCAATTTTCAGCTTTCTAACAGATGACAGCAGGTTTTGTGCCAAAATATCTTGATATTTGGAATTATTTATTAACTTGACAAAAGCCCCTGACCCAGCTGAAGAGAAGCAGCCCTAAAGCATAATGCTACCACCACCATACTTCAAAGTCGGGTGTTTCTTGGATAATGAGCTTTATTGCTGTGCGCCGAACATATATTTTCCAAGTAAGGTCGAAAATCTCAACCTTTGTCTTGTTAGACCATAGCACATGGTTAGGCTGTGACTGAATTAATCATTTGGCATCATTTAGAAGGGGTTGGATGTTCCGACCCTACCCCATAGCCCAGACATGTACAGAATATAAGAAATGGTGGTCACATGCAAGGAGTGCCTGCCAGAAATTCCTGTAGCTTCACTGTTGCTGTTGGCCTCTTGGCAGCCCCTCTGATAAGTTTTCTCCTTGTCCTCTCCTCAAATTTGGAGGGTTGTCCAGAACTTTGAACTCTGTGGTGCTACATTTTTTTCCACTTATTGATGATGTTCCATAGTGCATCTAATGTCTTAGGTATTCTTTTATACCCCTATCCTGATTGGTACTTTTCAACAATTAGCTCTTGCAGTTTCTTTGCCAACTCTTTGCAGACCATGGCTCTCCCAGTAGAATGCAACCTCAAACATTCAAGCAAATCCTACAGCAACAGCTGAGTTTTGGGTTTAATCAGATGGCAGGTGTATGCTATTTACCTACAGGCATGATTTAGCATGTGATTGGTTAACTGTTAGCAAAGATAGAGCCCCCCTTGCATATTTATGCAATCAGGGTGTTGTAATTTTTTAAATTTATTTAAAATGTTCCTCATAATTAACCATGGGCCAGATTACGAGTGGAGCGCTATTTAATGCTCCCACTCAAAAATTAAGGGCCAAATTACAAGTGGAGCGCTAAATATTGCTTTCTTGCTCCAGTTAGTAAAACCAGCGCATGCTAATGTGCGTTCTTATTACACGTTGAAAGCAATGCGAACAGGGCGCTTCCATAGGCTCAAATGGGAGCCTCGTTCTCATGCCGTGACACACGGCATGAGAACATGTGCAGTGCAGGGGGATAAGTAGCGCAGCAATTTGTAAATATATATGTATATGGCTATACTCATATAAAGACATAAATATATATGTATATAATCATATGCATACCGCTATAAAAAGGCACTTTTTAGTGTTTGTTTTTTTTCTAACGCCCTAGGCCTGCTCACTTTAAAGCCCCAAACTGCTTAGTGAAGTTGTCTTTTATTTTAAAAAAAATATTACATTTTATAAATAAAAACTATAATGCCCTCTATTTTGAGGGCATTTGGGGCAGTTTTAGAAAATTAGAGATGTAAACTCTCTGGTTAATTTTCGGAGTGCTAATTGCTATCGCGAGCTTGAGGAAGCAATAACCAGCCACTTGTAATGCAAATGTGCCCGTTTGCGGGCACGGAATAATTTAGCGTTCCGCTTGTTATCTAGCCCTAACTGTGCTAGAAGTAAAATTTTTGGAATTGAAAGTAAACTGTTTTCGCTCTTGCACTAACTTGACGAGCACAAAAAAACGAAGATGGAATATAGTGTGAGCGTTCACGTATTCCTCCATAGAAGTCAATAAAGCAAAAAAAGTAGAAACAAAACCTAACACCCTACTCTCGCACAAACCCGATCGCATTTTCTCATATGTGCTAACCCGACATGAAAATATCAATGTTTCACATTCCAATGTTTTTCACATAGAAGAGTATGTTCTATTTATTCATAAATATATATTTCTACATATATCTGATTATATTTTGTTACAATATATATATCTATACATATATATAAATACAGGATTATACATAGGTAAAGATATATACAGCTATATATAGGAATTTATATTTAATAATGTATAAAACATATTATTCTATGTGCAGAACATTTTAATGCTAAATATTTACAGTAAATACACAGTACGTATAACATTCATTAAATATGAATATTGCATAAATATGCTTTTACATGTTTTCATCTACTTGACAGCAAAGGGCTCCAATGTATGTGTATATATATATATATATATATATGTATACATATGTATTTATATGTGTATATATGTCTGTAAATACATATATACACATATAAATACATAAATACACACATATAAACAGATATAAATATATATATATATATATATATATATACACACACATATAGATTTATAGAGATGTATATGTATCTCTATGTCAAAGCCATTTGCCTGCCTTTTTTCCAATACCTGAGACCTCATATCTTTGAACCCTTATAACTTTTGTGTGCAATATTTTTTTGAAATCATTTTTATCAGCTGGTGCAATGATGGGTGTAACTGTACTTTATTTTTAATGTGTTTTGTGACACTTTTTCGTTTTGCAAAATAGTTAACCAGAGCTCGTAGGACACAGTAATCATTCTAGCATAAATCACAATTGTGCTCAGGGCCGGCTCCAAATAGTTTTGCTGCCTGGGTCCGAGAATGAAATGATGCCCCCGAGTAGTAACATTACTGATTAGTATATCAACCTACTAGCCTGGCTGCTGACCTTACTTAGCCTGCCTGCCTACCTAAATGCAACCAATGCTCATGCACAATTGGGAAGGTTGTTAGGGAAGAGATGTACTTGTCACACCTTGAATGTTGCCTCAGACTTGTTCTGTGTCCTTGTGCATGATGAAGTTATGCTGCTGGGAGTTTGCGACTTTCCTCACAGAGACAGGAGTGGTCTGGGTTGGACAGCGACTGACTCTGTCACTGAAGTTCTGCCCCTTGTCAAGTGCTTCCTGGGTCCATTGGACCATTTTGTCTCATGGTTGTGCCGGCCCTGATTGGTCTCAAGCAATCACAATTACTTTCAACTCATAATACCAGCAGTAACCCCCATGAGTGCAAACATCTGCAGTAAACTCCTTATCACTTGTGCTTAACTATTAGCGCTCCACTTGTAATCTGGCCCTATTTGTTTTTCCCCCCTCTGGATCTGACACTTACATTGTTGTTACTTCTGTTGTTGCATTTTAAAAAACTGCAATTCTATAAGGGTGTGTAGATTTTTTATATCCATTGTACACATGTACAATTACTTGAAAATGTCAGCCAATTCCCAGATAGATTTTGCTACCTTCTGTGAATTTGTGAAGAATTATAGGGGCACAGTCTGTTCTATAGGCTGGGGCAACAGCGAGTATTGAATAAACAAATTCCTGTGAGAGTGAAATTGATGCAGCCAGTGCATTGGCTAGGATAAGTGGACTGAAGCTTGAGAGTTGTTAAGCCTTATATTGAGGCTTAGTCAGTGACAGGGACACTCTTTTTTATTTTCCACTAAAATAATTTATATATATTTGAAAGTTGTCAGTATGTGCTTAATGTTTAGATAAACAGCTGGCTTGATATAGTTTATAGCACTTCAAAGCAGTGTTACAGCAAAAGTTAAATATAAATTAATATATAAATAAAAATATTTTACATCCTTTAAATAAATGAAATTATATATTATTCATAGGGAATTATCTTGTACTAATTTTATGAGAAAACACACCAAAGTCATAAATAGGGCATGTAGGGTAGTAACTGAAAGAATAGGTTAAATTCTATAGGAACTAAAGTTATCATTAATGTTCAAATTATTTGTCACATAGATAAAATGCCGGCGGACGACTGCCAGAGGGCTGGCAAAACCTCTTCTGTCAGGCTCCTGCACCAGAATTGAGCCCTGGTCTGCCGCTTCTTAAAATGGGTGTCCCGATCGAGTAGGGTGCAAGGGATCAAGCCGGTCTTTTAGTATGTTGTCAGCAATTTGATGAGGCACCTAAGGATATCACTTGTTTGGGGGAACTACCTTCTGGGAGAATGGGGGGACACTTTAAATCCGAAACTTTCTAAAGATTGTATGCTCTATCTGAATCACAAAAGAACATTTTTGAGTTCCATATACCTTTACGCCATCGCTTAATGTTGTCAGGATTACTCAAGAATAACAGTGGAAGTTACCTGCTAGTTGGCTGACAGGGAAATCACTCAACTCAAAGGGACATGGTTGGATAGTGGGTCTGCTGCTGACAGAAAAGCTGGGTAATGAATGTATAAACGTTTACAAAGATCAATATGTTTGGCGACCTGTAAACCGGTGTGTCGTGGCTTTGGAATATCTGCTTACCAGAGTAACCCTGACCTTACAAGTTGCTTCATACGGGGAGACAAGCTCCGAATCTGTATGGGAGGACCCGTGACGAGGTAGCAGAAGCAATGGAATGGTTCAGCTTACAATTAATTGGCAACCGCAGAGGTTCATTGACAGAAAATTCACTAATCTGGATTTCTAAGCAGCAAGTATCCTTTTGTGTATGCCTTATGCCTGTTTAAATTGGAGCATGTTGTTACACTGAGGGCTCCACTGTGCATTTGGCTACCTTCTTTCTGTTTGAAGGAGGATTGCAACCTGGTAACAGTTTAACGGCGTATACCATTACTCTGGCTTGGACAGCTTGTGAACTGTTGTACTTTTCTATTTAGTTTACTTTTCTATTGAGCGTGTATTGTACACCTATGTGCTCATGTATATGTCCGACTAATGTATTTAACACCTTGTTCTGTTTTGTATTCCAGGCCTGGATGTGTGCTAAGTATTTTATTTAATTTCCAGCATTTGCCTATTTTGGTAGGCGTTATGATGGTGTTAAGGGGTTTAATAAAAACACTTAATATTTGAACCTGAGTGCAGCCTTGTCATACTTTAGTATCCACGGTATGCGTGGATATTTTTTTCTTTTGTACGCCTGAACTATAATGAATGTATAAAAGAACAAATGTTTTGACTGTGCCATCAGTAATATTTTTCAGTTATTTGTTTAAGAGACCACTTGTTATTCCCAGTGATTTTATTTGTCCAAATCCCAACACATACTGTATGTCTACAGTCCTCTGAGACCCTAGGTCTGTGAATACCTCTGAGTACAAGCTTATGGAGTCATGATTTTTAATAATTACATCATAAGTGCAACACGTTTTTTTAATTTTGTCACAGATAGTGGTTTAAATGTAGTTTTATAGTCTTAAAAAAGTAAACTAAATTCAGGAGATGATGAGTTTCATAAACAACTATAAGAATTCTACTAAAGCAACAGAAGATACAGGAATAAGAAAACCAGCACCAGGCTGTAGTTCCATGAACAAGGTGGAGGTGAGTACCAAATACATGGTAAATAAATCTAATGACACAACCAAAGATGTAGGTGAAGCTGATGTTTCCAGGTAATTAAAGGGACAGAAAACACAAACATTTTCTTTCAAGAATCAAATAGAGAATACAATAAAAAAAAAAATTCCAATTTCTTTCTATTATAAAATATGCTTTGTACTCGTGTTATTCTTTGTTGAAGAGATATCTAGATAGGTAGCGTACACATGTCTGGAGCACTACATGACATGAAATAGTGCTGCCATCTAGTGCTCTTGCTAATGTATAACATTTTTGCGCCACTGCTGCCAAATAGTGCTGCAGACATTTGAACACTCCTAAACTTACTTTCCTGATTTTCAACAAAGGATAACAAGAAAACAAAGAAAATTTGACAATTGAAGTAAATTAGAAAGTTTTCTATCCAAATCATGAAAGAAAAATTGGGGGTTTTATGTCTACCCCAGAATTTTTATTGTTTAAAAAGAAAAATAATCCCTTTATGAACCATTCCCCAGTTTTACATAACCAACACTGTTATATTAATACACTTTTTACCTGTGTGATTACCTTGTATCTAAGCCTCTGCAGACTGCCCCCTTATTTCAGTTCTTTTCACAGACTTGCATTTTAGCCAATCAGTACTGACTTCTAGGTAACTCCTCGGGAGTGAGCACAATGTTATCATTATGGCACACACAAACAAGCACTGAGATAAGAAGTGGCCTTCAAGGGCTTAGAAATTAGCATATGAGTCTACCTAGGTTTAGCTTTCAACAAAGAATACCAAGAGAACATCGCAAATTTGATCATAAAAGTAAATTGGAAAATTGTTTAAAATTGCATGCTCTATCTGAATCATGAAAGTTTAATTTTGACCAGACTGTCCCTTTAAGTATGTGATATATCCAAAACATTTATTTTTCTTGCATATGGAGCAAATATTTGAGAACCTATAAGAACATATTTCATGTGTGTATGTTTTATATGTAGTTTAATTTTCTATTTTTTTTTATTAACCTAGGATGTGCTCATGTTTATTAAAATGTTAAAAAAAACGTAAGCAGAGAACCACTAAATTGCAAATTGTCTACATAAAAATACAAAGTGACAGTTAGTAATAAATCCCTGGAAAACCCTGGTATGTATGTTTAGCATAACTGCCTTGCTTTAGTTTACTGTTCCATCACTATGTAGTATGCAGCTGGGTCAAGCAATTTGCAGCAATTTACAGCATACTTAGGTAGGTTAAATAATTTAAAGCTTCAGTCTCTCCAAGAAGTTTGGAACAAAAACAACTTATCCAAGATATTTTACAGTAAAAGCAAGATTAATTTATGTGTATTAAAAAGTTGCTTTATTTTCATTAATTGAATTAATTTATGGGAGATTACATTTTAATTTAACGAGAGGTGAATAGCAAATGTATTATTTAAGAATTAGATATTTTACAAAATCATTTGATGGTTTTAAAAAGTGTTTCACATTCTTTTAATATAAATTAGAAAAACTGATTTCCCCATTCTTCTTTGCGAGCCCAAATAAGCAAAATCTGTGACCTAAGTTTTAAATTGCTGCAACACAGCAATTTGCATTTTTTTTTAATACCTAGGTTACATAATTTGCTTAAGTGGCGGACTAAAATCATCCTGATACGATACGATCGAGATGATTGATGGCCCCTGCTAGCAGCCGATTGGCCGCCATTGAGCAGGGGGCGGCATTGCACAAGCATTTCACTAGAAATGCTTGTGCAATGATAAATGCTGACAGCGTATGCTACAGTGAATCATGTCCGCTCGACCATTAATAAATCTACCCCTAAATTGGGCACTGTCATATTGGTATGAACATATTATTACATTCTGTTTCAGAGCCAGTGAGCTTTAACAGATCAGTGACATTCCTGGCTTTTTGACATCTATACCTTGTACTTTGGATTAGCTAACACAATACAAAAAAAAAGACTTATGGTAGGCGGAGCTTAACGATAGCAGCAGAGAGTGAGAGCTCTGTGAACACCACTTAAAAAAAAGGAATTTAGGCATCTCCAAAGCTCCCGCAAGATACCCTTGAGAAGCTGTGACCTAAAGAGGGGGACAGGTGCAGATCTACGTAGGTCTGAGATTGCAAAGGGAGATTAATACAACCCTTGCCACGGAAGCACGTGAAAAAGCCAGAAGCGCTGAAAAGGCGGCGCCATCTTGAAACACGCAGCAACTTAGTCCAGTGCTCAGCAACTGAGACCCAGAAATACCGCAAACCACCAGAAGCCGCAGTAAGACAAACCTGATAGCCCTGGAAAGGGGTATGAGTTGTGTACCGTTACCACACATTAATAGAAGGAACTCATAGTAGTGCCCAAGGGCCTAACAGCCTTTACTCAAGGTATCCTACACCCAGCACAGTATTAACCGGTGCTCTTAAGCCCGGAGAAATAGAGGGACTTCCTGTAAGATCTTGGTAGCTAAATCAGGCAGCAAGATACATCAGAGCACAGGGTATATCAACACAGCTCATGGAACATATCAGTATTAACGGTATATTGCAACCATTACATGCTACCTCACAAGATGTACAGTAACAGGAAAACTGTGATGCCTATTTATAAAAAAGGTTGAGATTATGGCCTCCTATTAACCCGACTCACTACTGCAACTGCTCAAACCCTATGGCCTAGAGAGGCCTCTGCAATCCATATCTGATATCCTCTTAGTCCCAGGAAATAAAGACTCTTGCACATCTGAAATCTCCAAGAATCTGACTATCATTGCATGCAGAAATATTATTTTAGTTACATGAAAAAAGCCAGGACCATGGCAAATAAACGGAAGCACTCAAAAAAAAAAAGTTGAAGCATCAGGCAGAAGTACTTACTGCAGAAATAGAAATCCCTCTTACTACAGGATAACCTCTCCTTAACACACACCCAATAGTAACCCAGCTCTCTGCTCTATTCTTGCCCAAGATAGAGCAGCTACAAATGGGGGTTGACTCTTTCGACGGACTTTAAAAGTTTCTCAGCTAGAATGCAACAGGCAGAACAATGCATTGCTGACAACGAAGACAGGCAAAGGGAAACATTGGCCAAAGTCACAGCACTACAACAACAGAACAAAATGCTCACTGACAAGATCGACGACCTAGAAAATAGGTCGAGGAGGAATAACCTGCGAATAGTAGGTCTCCCTATGTCTGTGCCCAGCACGGAGCTAATAGACTTTGCTGAAAAGATCCTGCCAACCCTCCTAAAACTTAGTCGAGATAACATCCCATGTATAGTGGAGAGGGCCCATAGAGTGGGGAATCCGTCCCAAGATCCTGAAAACAAGAGAGGACCACGTCATACTATAATCAAGTACTTGAACTTCAAAGACAAGATCATGCTTCTAAGAGCTTATCGACAAAATTCAACATTACTGTATGAGGGCCATAAGATCCTCATGTTCCAGGACTATTCGGACGAAATTTCTAAAAGACGCAAATCATTTTTTCCTTATTGCAAAAATCTGATGGCAGCGGGCCACTCCATCGCCCTACTTTACCCTGAAAGATTAAGGCTACAAACGATACAAGGTCCAAAGTTTTTTGTTGATCCTAGACAGCTGCAAAAATCCCAGAAGCAAGAAGAACCGACCGAGCAGAGAGATCCTTGAGTGATTTTCTTGACTTTGATACAACCACACTGAGAGACACTTATGGAGACCTAATTTGAGTAATTCTGGGAACCCAGAATGAATACACACTTGTTAAAGGTTTCATGTATATTCAGATTAGAGTTGGGGAGATGGGAGGAATAGGTAAAGTACGTATTAGGTGAGATAACTAGTGTTAAGACTGCACTAAATTTCTAGATTCACCTAGCTGGAAAAATGTTAGTTAAATGTTGGAAATGTAAGTTTTATTTTATCTCCTTTGTATTTCTTATAACCCTTACTCACTGTGATATTCTCCTTTTTATTACCTTAAGAACTGACCGGACTTCTTCTCTCCCTGGGGTGTCATGGACATACCGCACCAAAAAAACAATACCACCCAAGGTACTTCTCTATAAGGCAGCCAAGTCAAGCAGGTATTTAAGACAACAGCCAAACATGCTCACATACCACAGCAAAACACACTATGGCACACACTGATTTAAACATCATCAGTTGGAACGTGGGAGGCATAACATTCCCTCAAAAGTGTAGAGCCATTTTGTAGTATCTCCAGACACAAAAAACAGACATAGCAATACTAGAAGAGATGCATCTCAACACAATAGAACACAGCAAACTAAAACAGGGGGGATAGGTGGGTGAAGTGATACACACACCTTATGCAGAGAAAAGAGCCAGAGGGGTGGCAATACTGTTCAGGAAAAACTTAGCATACTCTATCACCAAAACTAAAATAGACCCGTTGGGTAGATATGTAATGCTTCAAATAGAGATACAAGACTTTACTTTTGCACTAGTGGGAGTTTATGGCCCTCAGATCCAAAAACGTGAATTTTGGCAAACACTTAGATTCCGCATTTTTGCTTTTACGACCCTTCCAATAATCATTTGAGGAGACTTCAAAATCGCCTGCAGATAGGTACAGAAACCCAGCGACTACAACCACACAAAATCAATCACACAGACATTCCAAAAGAGAATCTCTAATACTTAACGTTTTTAGTAAAGCGCTAAGAACACAAGACATTTGGAGGGCGACACATCCGGAAACCAAAGATTACCCGCACATTTCACTGTCTAAAGACACTCTGTCTAGAATAGACTATTTTCTTGTTTCATCAATCCTTTGTCTTAAGGTGTTAGACACTAAAATAGACACTGTAACAATTTCTGATCATGATCCGGTTTCCCTAAAACTTCAACCCTGAAAACATGACAACAAATAGATCTTCCCCACATATCTATACAAAGACCCAAATTTTTACAGATATTTTGTAGGAGAGTGGAACTCTTACCAAACTCAACGCAGAACATACTAGTGACCACCTACTTTACTGGGAGACAGCAAAGGCATTTCTTAGGGGGACTATTTCATCTTATGCAGGAGGAATTAAGGGAAAGCACAAAGAAAATAGCAATCTCTTACTAAGACAAATACTCAATGCTAGGAATAAATACTTGAGAAATCCCACAGCCATTAACAAAGTGAAATATAAATAAGTTAAATCCTATAGAGAGAATTACATACAACAACAAGCTACTTACACTCACTCCAAAACTCTTGCCAAATTCTACAGATTTGGCAACAAAACAAAATTCTAAATTCTAAACATTAGAAAAGTTCAGACAGTCTTGCAACACTTCTGGATACAGAATCAAGACCATCATAGAAAAACACAGGGGGAGGCAGCTTTCCTACTAATAGACACAGAGAAAACTTTTGATAAAGTTCTTTGGGATCACCTGTCCACAACCTTGCAGAGGTTGGGGGTTTCCGGCCCATTCATACAAGCACTCACCACCTTATACAGTTCACCTCAAGCATCCCTTTTAATTAATGGCTATCGCTCTCAATCTTTCCCACTTTACAGAGACACAAGGCAGGGGTGTCCCCTCTCACCACTCTTGTTCGACATAGCGTTAGAGCCATTGGCATGGAAAATTAGGAACCTTATGGAGGGTCTGAGGCTGGGAGAGTCCACCCTACACCTCTCACTATTTGCAGATGATATGATCCTTTTCCTACAGAACCCCCAGGAAACCATACCTAAGATAATGCAGCTGATAGAGGAATTTAGTGCCATATCTGGATATCTAATAAACACTCATAAAACAGAACTGGTTTGGCTTACAGAACACTCAAGTGAAAATATACCAGGCTATGAATTCAAAAGTGTATCAGATAGTTTTAAATACTTGGGTATATCGTTACATACGGACCACAGAGATGGTATAGTTTTAATTATAAGCCCCTAATTAAAAAAATACAGATGATGATAAAAGGATGGCAACATCTACCCCTCTCTCTCTCTGGAAGGATGGGCCTTATCAAAATGATAATCTTTCCTAAGCTTCTATACCCTATTCAAATGCTTCCTATGATCCTTAAAAAAGTAGATCTAAAAACACACAACCAAGTAATACTTAACTTTATCTGGGCCAACAAGAAAGATAGAATAAGCCACTCAAAACTAACGGTACCTAGGGAAAAGAGAGGTCTCCCATTGCCTAATATCGAACTTTATAACTGGGCAGCTCAGTGTAAGATTGTAACTGATTGGTTGACAAACAGTCAAAGATTTACAAACCCTAGATTAGAAGAGGAACTAATCAAGCCATGGTCATTAGAATTCCTACCTCACATGACAGTAACACAAACCCATAAATGGCTCCATAATATTAGTATTCTGGAACAACCGGTAAAAGCATGGAGGCTAATGTGTAAAAAACTAGGGACTAATCATAGAGTTTTGAAATGTTTACTGTGGCAGGGGAACCCGGAGTTTCCGGCAGGTATTAGCACGAAAGCCTTCCAAACATGGAAAACACTGGGATTGCACACTCTAGACCAGACTTTGACTGAAGACGGAAAACACATGCAATCATTTAAAAACTTATGTGACTGGTATGAGCTCCCACAAACACATAATTTTGCCTACTTACAAGCAAGACATTACTTCCACGATATTCTCCAAACACATGACACATCTAGAGAAGCCATAGCTATTAAAATATTAAATTGGGTCAGGGGAGAGGTAACGTCCATTTCTCCTGTTTATGCATTACTTTTAGCCTCTGAAGCCAAGAAAGGTTTGACGTAGATGACAAATAACTGGTCCAAGTTACTAGAAGAAGATGTTCAGAGCGATATTATAACAAAAAGTATAAAGAAAGTAAAAAAGGCCACTCTGGCCTCTGATATTAGGGAATTTTACTATTGGGCAGAGAACACAGAAGCCAATTGTCCTAGATGCAAAGTCAATAAAGCAGATACATTACAAATGCTATGGTATTGCCCACACATCGTGAAGTTCTGGGGAATGGTGAGCCACGTTAAAAAACGTCCTATTCTTAAATGACATACCCACGCCACCACAACGGAAATTGTGCACCCACAACATCATACTTCTAGCAAGAAAGCTAATATTCCAAAATTGGTTGAAGAAAGATCCTCCTACTGTCAAGACCTTAAAAAACAGCATTTTATCTCAGATTCTCATAGAATAATCGGACGGCATGGGAGACATACAAAACAGAGTTAAACTGTTCATATGTAAATGGGGACCATACATAACCACATTACCCAACCACTCACAACGGGTAATAATTACCACATTTAGCAATACAGAATATATACTGAATGAACAACTCATAGGGAACTGGACCTTTTAGCTATGATGTGGTTAGTGACTGTCCTTGGGGAGAGAGAAGATCCCGCAGACACTGGAGAACAAAGAATAACCTGAAATTTTGGTTAGTTAGATTTACTTAACATAAACACAGGTAACACAGTGAAGAGAATGTTATTTCGTTTAATTTTGTTTTGTTAGCATAGTTAAATAGTTTGTTAAGGACTATATAATGGAAACATTTCTCACAGGTTACAATATGATTGCACAATTCAATAGACTCTGCAAGGAAGATACAATACGTACGGACTTGAATTTTATCTACAAAATGACGTGTTAAGCCTGCATATCTTATTGCATGACCTCTACTCACTATTACTATTGAAATGTAATTGAAAGCAGTTTTATCCTGTGATAACAAAAATAAAGATGTTTTAAAAAAAAAAAATTCTTGCAGGTTTTTTTTCATACAGTTTAAAAGTTACATAATAAATAAAAAAAAACTCAGGAATCATAGAGAAATGCAGCACCGCAAAAATATACAGCTCCTGTTTAGCATTGTACAAGCTAAACCTGTCCTCAGACCTCCCTAATAGGCCAGATTTTCAGGATTATCTTTGGTGAGAGCAGGTTAAAGGGACATTAAATACTAAATACATTTTATAGCATAGTATTGAGGTTATTCCACGCTTCCCTCTACTCATGGATGCCTCCATGTTGAATTCACTACATTCCAGTGCTGAGCAGTTCTGCAGTAACTTTCCTTCAATTACCTGCAGTGTGGTTCCATAATGGCCGCATGCATGTTTAGAGGGAAATAGATGAAATGTATTTAGTGTTTAGTGTCCCTTTAATAACTATTTTTACTTATAAGCTGATTATTTCACCAGTTCAGATATCCTAAAAATCTGGCTTGTTAGGGAGGTCTGAGGACAGACTTAAAAGAATCTACGCTAAACTGAAGTGCATGATACGGCTTGTCAAGAAGACAACAATATCACTGATTTTGCACTAGTCATGTCACAGGGTACAAGAATGGTAGTGCCGAAGCTGAAGAATGTCACACACTAGCACTTTTGAAGGGTTAAAATAAGAGAACAGCT